>NC_074706.1:3265822-3288322 GCF_029448725.1 Salvelinus fontinalis | reverse complement strand
AGGAGGACATAGAGATGTGAGGAAGACATAGAGAGAGGAGAGGAGGGAAGAGAGAGCTGAGGAGGACATAGAGAGAGGTGCGGAGGGAAGAGAGAGGGGAGAGGAGGGAAGAGAGAGGGGAGAGGAGGGAAGAGAGAGGTGAGGAGGGCATAGAGAGGAGAGGAGGGAAGAGAGGTGAGGAGAGAAGAGAAGGAGCGAAGAGAGAGGTGAGGAGAGAAGAGAGAGGAGAGGAGGGAAGAGAGGAGAGGAGGGAAGAGAGGTGAGGAGAGAAAAGAGAGGAGAGGAGGGAAGAGAGGTGAGGAGGACATAGAGAGGTGAGGAGAGAAGAGAGAGGAGATGAGGGAAGAGAGGAGAGGAGGGAAGAGAGGAGAGGAGGGAAGAGAGGTGAGGAGAGAAGAGAGAGGAGAGGAGGGAAGAGAGAGGTAAGGAGGGAAGAGAGGAGAGGAGGGAAGAGAGGTGAGGAGAGAAGAGAGAGGAGAGGAGGGAAGAGAGAGGTGAGGAGATAGAGAGAGGAGAGGAGGGAAGAGAGGTGAGGAGAGAAGAGAGAGGAGAGGAGGGAAGAGAGAGGTGAGGAGGAAGAGAGAGGTGAGGAGAGAAGGGAGAGGAGAGGAGGAAGAGAGAGGTGAGGAGGGAAGAGAGGTGTCACGTTCCTGACCTATTTCTGTTAGTTTGTTATGTGTGTTAGTTGGTCAGGACGTGAGGTTGGGTGGGCATTCTATGTTTTCTGTTTCTATGTTGGTTTTTGGGTTGCCTGGTATGGCTCTTAATTAGAGGCAGGTGTTTGGCGTTCCTCTAAATAAGAGTCATATTTAGGTAGGCGTTGTCACAGTGTTCGGTGTGGGTGATTGTCTTCCGTGTCTGTGTCTGTACACCACGCAGGACTGTTTACGGTTTGTTCGGTTTGTGTAGCCTATGTTCCTATTCGTGCGTTTTTCTTGTTTTATGTAAGTACGTCGTCTAGGTCTGTCTACACCGTTTGTTGTTTTTGTTAGTTTAATCAAGTTCGTGTTTCGTTAATAAAATATGTCTTTTCACTACGCTGCGCCTTGGTTCCCTCAATACTCCTCCTCTTCCGAAGATGAAGAGGAGGAGGACTGCCGTTACAAGAGGAGAGGAGGGAAGAGAGAGGTGAGGAGACCTACAATAATGCTCTACAGGTTCAGTTGTTGACTTCTGGAGAAGTGAGAGATGAAGAAAAAGAGAAGTGGAGGAGAAGGAGAAGTCTCACCTGCACAGAGCCTCGATGGCATCCCGGTCCAGGAAATCATGGTCCCTGGTTACAGACACAATCTCAATGGGGAACAAGCCATCTGAAACCGAGAGAGAGAGAGAGAGAGAGAGGGGGAGAGTGAGAGAGAGTAAGAGGGAGGGAGGAAGAGAGAGAAATATTTTTTTTAAATGTCTTTAATTGCACCAGCAAGCAGACACAGTCCATTGCAATCTAACATTTACAAAAATGTAACTCTCTGTCAGATTAGGGTTACTGTCTTCACAAATGTCACCCTCTTCCTTTCCTCCCCCCACACACAACCCACACACATCCAACACACACCACAATGAAAGCTAAGAGGAAGTGGCGTCTTAGCCGGCCAAACAAACACAGCTGTACCATTCAGACCTGGGCAGCAGGGGGTGAGTGTGGGCGGGGGACGACAGTAGAATGACAATAGGTACTCCCGCATTAAAGGAGTCCTCTGATTATCTCAAAATCTCTCTTCTCTATATCACTCTATTAAAGGGGAAATCTGGGGTTCAAACTCACTCTATTAAAGGGAAAATCTGGGGTTCAAACTCACTCTATTAAAGGTGCAATCTGGGATTCAAACTCAATCTATTAAAGGGGAAATCTGGGGTTCAAACTCACTCTATTAAAGGGGCAATCTGGGATTCAAACTCACTCTATTAAAGGGGCAATCTGGGGTTCAAACTCAATCTATTAAAGGGGCAATCTGGGGTTCAAACTCACTCTATTAAAGGGGCAATCTGGGATTCAAACTCACTCTATTAAAGGGGCAATCTGGGATTCAAACTCACTCTATTAAAGGGGCAATCTGGGGTTCAAACTCACTCTATTAAAGGGGCAATCTGGGGTTCAAACTCACTCTATTAAAGGGGCAATCTGGGATTCAAACTCACTCTATTAAAGGGGCAATCTGGGGTTCAAACTCAATCTATTAAAGGGGCAATCTGGGGTTCAAACTCACTCTATTAAAGGGGCAATCTGGGGTTCAAACTCACTCTATTAAAGGGGCAATCTGGGATTCAAACTCACTCTATTAAAGGGGCAATCTGGGGTTCAAACTCACTCTATTACAGGGGCAATCTGGGATTCAAACTCACTTTATTAAAGGGGAAATCTGGTATTCAAACTCACTCTAAAAAATGGTGCCCCACTTTTAACCAGGGCCCGTACGTTTCTGGTTAGAAGTAGTGCACTATAAATGGAATAGGGTGCCATTTGGGACGGAGCCTTGAACCCCCATTGATGTCTGCTGATGAAGATGTGAGTAAAAGCGTGTGACAGAAAACGAGAGAGAGATCAATTATAAAGGAATGTATTGGACGGAGACAAGAATGCAATGATGACCCTAGTCAGGGTATTCTACAGCTCCTAGCCTCCTAACTACCTAGTCCCCATCCCAAATGGCACCCTATTCCATTTATAGTGCACTACTTCTAACCAGAAACGTACGGGCCCTGGTTAAAAGTAGGGCGCCATTTTTTTGGACGCCAGCCTAAGGGCCAACGGTGATAAGAAAACGCCGGCTTTTCTATTCCCCTTTCACAAGCTGTACTGTGACAGTACTATCTGTCTGCCGTATCTGCTGTGGGCCAGGAGTCCCTTCCAGCCAGAGATAATAGAACAGAGACTGTGCCGGGATAAAGACTGGGGGGAATGTGTTGTGTGTCAGCACCAATTCTGTACTCATCAGAGTGACCTGGTATGAGTCAACATAGCTCATCACAAAGCTGTCGGATGGAAGGTTTGGTGTGTGTGTTGGTGTTTGTGTCGCTCTCTTTGTAATCCTGTGTGTGCGCCTCTGTGTGTGTGTGCTTCTCTGTGTGTGTGCTTCTCTCTCTCTCTCTGTGTGTGTGTGTGTGTGTGTGTGTGTGTGTGTGTGTGTGTGTGTGTGTGTGTGTGTGTGTGTGTGCGTGTGCGTGTGCGTGTGCGTGTGCGTGTGCGTGTGTGTGTCTGTGTGTGTGTGTGTGTGCGTGTGCGTGTGTGTGTGCGTGTGTGTCGGCTGTCACACACAGCCTTAATCACCTCTCCAAAAACATGCCGAACGTCCCAGTGTCTTGGTAGACAGAACACCCAGCGCGGTTCAATGGCAACGACTAATGAACTGTTGACAAGGCTCGTTTTATCAGGCTTTAAGGCCCCTCGGATTACATTAAAGGGTATGGGCTGTGCAGGCATGTTTTTAGGTTACGTATGAGAATACCTTTTGGCTTTAGGGTTTTGGCAATTGTTTCACATGTGTGTCTGCAACGTTGAGGTTCACTGAGGCAAAACAAAAACACACCGCTGGCACCTCAGGAATGTGTGTGTGGGGTGTGTGTGGTGTGTGTGGTGTGTGTGTTTCTGCATAAGCAAGGCGACTTGGCGGGGAGGGGTGAATTAGCACTTCAAAACATAAAAGGATTGGAGTACCATGGAGATCGAAGGAAAGAGGACAGGAAAAGAGGAGTCTTGCGTGTCATTGGATTGCTCTACAGTCTATAGAATGTTCTGGATTTCAGCAATAGTTCAATAAAAATACCCTCTTGGAGAGGACGTCAACAGCACAGCCTGTCTTGTGTTTGTCCATTAAAATTAGCATAGCGAGTAGATTTGCTCAAATTAACATTTGAGGTTCAACATTTTAGGTCACGACAGTCTGTCACATAGAGATAGTCTGTAAACGGAAGAGCCGACAGACTGGAAGAGAATGAAGGGTGGGTTCTCTCTCTCTCTCTCCTTCTCTAAAATCAACCATGACCTCATCAGATGGCGAGATATGAACTGTGTAATGTTAATTTGGACTGGTGTTTGGTGAGAAAACAACTATCCTCAAGTTCATGTGACCAAGAAAATCTACCACCACCAGGATTTCACTGTTACTGTGACATTTTCACACGGTCTGTGGGAAAAGGGACATTGGCAAAAAATCATAAAGCTCGGGCCAGCGATGACGTTAGCTTTTCCGATTTGCCTCGGTCATTCGTTTGTCACCCCCTTGTGCCAGGGACAGATCAGGCACAGCTGTGGACGGCTGTCGCAGGGGTTCTCAGGGGTCCTTACCTTCGTACAGCTGGGCGTACTGTGGGAAACCGGCAGCCCGGAGCCAGGTGCACGCCTCCTTGGCCTCGATCTCTGCAAGGGAGGGAACAGAAAGACTAACTTTAGAATTTCAAATCCCCTTTATTGGCTCAAAATCACTTATTACAGAAACACACTCAAAACCATCACTTCAATCCTCGCATAGAAATCAAATCAGGTTATTGGTTGCGTACACAGTTCAGCAGATGTTATCGCGGGTGCAGAGAGATGCTTGTGTTACTAGCTCCTAACAGCGGCTCAACATGTATCCTCTGCTATATAACACCACCTGGAGTAGAAGCATGATTGGCTGTAAGTGTTCAGTGGTCAAAATGGGACCTAAAGTCTTTCCACACAGTTCAGTCTGACACAGACCTCTTGACCCTCTTAGTCCCGGTCACTACCCTCTCACATGCTCCCCAAGCCCTCAAAGCCGTAGTTCACACCAACTGTGTCAGCTGCTGACGCGCAGTGTGTGTGTGTACGTGTTGCCACTGCGACCCAAGCCCCCAGTACGTGTCGCGCTGAAACGTTTCATCCGCGTCACTTTAGCGTAGTCGCAGCGTTTCCCGACCAACGTTCCCTTGAGAAGACCTGCCTCATAACCCTTTAGTGTTTTTGGACTTGTGGTGTTACATTTGCTCGGGAGCCGCTAAGTGGCGTCGACGGCTGTCGGGGTGGGAGCCGTAGTGTGTCTGGAGGAGGCAGACTCCCCCATTAACAGTGATAAGCCCCTTTAGACACCACGTGCCAAATGGTCACCGTGCCCCACCCTCCACCATGTTGGCTCCAGCTGCCACACCCCTCAGTGTTCCTCACACACAACAGAATCAGTGGCACCGGCCCTTTAAAAAACACCTTCAGTAAAATGCCCCCCCCCCCCCCTTCAAAACATCTGCTGCTGTGGTATTGGCCATCTATCCAATCAGTCATCACAATTGTAGACTAATGTTCCTTTCTTTCTTTCTCTTCTTACAGGTTAATGGATGTGTTTTGTGTCTCGGAGCAGGATCGGGGTAGTAATTACAGCCGTTGGAGAAAAGCGGATGGTTTCATCTGTAGAATGCGAGTAGTAGTGGTGGTGGTTCCACCTCATTTAGACCCAGATTACAACCATGATCTCGTGTTCTAACTTTGGAATGGAAAGGGCCATTTTCTTCCAAAGGGGGGAGAGTTAGACTGGAGGGAGAAACCAACAGAAAGATAGGTAGAGATACAGTAGAAAGAAGCAACTTATACAGCAGAAAGGGCCACTGTGGTAGGAGTGTTATGGGGGGATCTTCAAGTGAGACAAAGAGAGAGAGAAACAGAGAGAGAGAGAAACAGAGAGAGAAACAGAGAGAGAGAGAAACAGAGAGAGAAACAGAGAGAGAGAGAGAGAGAGATAAACGAAAAGAGAGAGAGAAAAAGAGAGTGGTTCAGACAGAGAGAGACAGAGAGACAGAGAGAGAGGCCCTCACAGCTTACTAAGACCAAGCTGAGACACTATAGCCCCTCCGTATTACGAGACATTTACATACCAACAAGAAGCCTAGACGGCAGACACTAGAACACTAGACAGGCTGCCAGTAAAAAGGTGTGACACGACCAACACCCCCCCCCCCCCAGAAGCCAGGAACTCCTCTACAACCACCCTGGGACTACAGCAGCACCGCCACCCGAGTGTCATATAACCAAATAACTCATTAATGACTGTGTTTCACAACTTGTTTGGTTCCAGAAGACTAGGCTAGTTTTCCCAGTGAATTCCAACATGGCCGAAGCTGGGAAGCTTGTAATTTGGGCTGGTATTTATAGAAGGCTGTGAACCTCGAAGGAACATAGGCAACTCAGAGTAATTACAGCAGCATTCTTGGATACAGAGACAAACATAAGGTTAGGGCTTCCTGTGTGAGTGTGTGAGTGTGTGTCTGTGTGTGTGTGAGTGTGTGTGTTAGTACTGTCCATTTTGAGACGCCGTAGTCACTTTTACATGGAACATGCTATGTTTGGTGCAGTATTTCTCAATGAAAACGAGTTGTCTCTCGACTTTAGTGAAAGATCCCTACTGTTGACCAATCACCGACAAAGGGGCGCAGCCTTCGGCTAATAACTTCGGTTCGCCTCAAGAAAAAATGGCGTGTGCCTGAACAACTGAAAAAACCCTCACCGATAAAATGAACAAAAACGCCACAAAATGCCGTCATAATATATAATAACTTCCAAACTGTTTCTGCTGGGAAGCTGCTGACACCTCCACCTAATCAGCCCTCCAATAGGGGGAGGGGAGGAGTAGGGGACAGCATTTCTGTGCGGAAGGCTTTTGGAGAAGCAAATGACACCCCCAATATGCATTGCAGTTAACCTCCGACCCTGCCATCCCTCTTTCCTCACCCTTGACCTTTTGCACAGTGACATCACCTGGCCTTTGTGACATAACCGCAGCCCAGCAACAACAACGCCTGTTGGCATAAACAGAAATGAACCAGGTTCTGTGTCACTGACTGGACCTCCGTTCAACAACACAAACTACAACATATTTATTTATTTATAATCCTGCTTTTCCTTTTGTCATTTCCACTCCTTTCCAGTGTTTGCATGCGGGGAGAGACACACACACACACGCACACACAGACACACACACAGACAGACACACAGACACAGACACACAGACAGACAGACACGCATGCACGCACACACCTTAAAATCTTCACCGTAACTAGTGATTAGGCCTAGTCCTACACATCACTGTGACCAGCAACAATAGAAACTATGTCTGCCTCCCAAACATACACTACTTCCATCACGATAATAAAACCCTCCCATCCTGTAGACAGAAGAGAATACTCCCACTCTCAGGCAACACTCCAAAGCACGCACGCATACACACCCACAGAGTGCTACAGACATTTGAGAGCTGGTGGGTGGTTCCCTCTCTGCTCTAGCTAGCCATCCCTCAATCCGTCCGTCTGCCTGTGCCTCTCTCCAGCCAGACGGACGTCCCTCAGACATCCTGTGTGGCCCTTGGCGCGGCCCAAATTCAGCCAGGTGCCCGGGGATCACATATCCACCCGTCCAGCTGGGGAGGGAGAGGGTGTGTGATTGGGGCAGAGTAAGGCCAGTGGGGCTGTGGTGGGTAAGAGGGAGCAGGGTTCCAGGAGAAGGGGAACCAACCAACATTCCAAACAAGTCAGCGGCCCTCTATTAGCTAACATAGGTCAAGTCCCTCGTACAGTACAGCACCTCTTTGTTAATTACACAGCTAAAGGGTGGCAGGCAGCCTAGCGGTTAAGAATGTTGGGACAGTAACCAAATGGTTTGAATCCCCTAGCCGACGAGGTGAAAATGATGCCGATATGCTCTTGAGCAAGGCACTTAACCCTAATTGCTCCTGTAAGTATCTCTGGATAAATGACTCAAATGTAACGGAAAAGAATAATAATAATATAAAATTAACAAATGTACAGAAAGACCTGGGTGAAAATGTCATGTAAAAGTGAAATGTTTAAAGCCCAGATGTACTGTTGGTTTTCAACCTTCCACTCAAATCAGCCCAGGGCCAAAACTCATAAATATTCATTAAGCACCTCAGAGTAGGTGCTGATCTGGGATCGGTTTTGGATCCTAGTGAATATGATTATATCGACGAGGGGAACCTGATCCTAGATCAGCACTCCTACTCTGAGAGTCTTTATGAATACAGGCCCTGAAGGACTGTTGCTTTTCAACCTTTCCCTTTAATGATCCCTGGTACAGCTTTATCCCTATATTTAGCCGTGCGGTGGCGGACACAGTCCCTTGGAGCGGGTGTTTGTGTTGAACACGTTATCTGGCCGGGAACAAAAGGAGGCGTGCCGTGTTGCAGGGTAGCTCACGGTCACCGTCGCGCCTCTGGGTTCACTTCCTGTGAGGCAAGCAGGAACAGGAAGTGATGTAGTTCCCTGGCAAAGAATCAGGGTGGATGGTGTGTCTGGACCGCAGAGGACAGAACACACCCGTCCTGCTGGAGATGTGTGTGTGTGTGTTCTTTGGTTTTGGGTAGAATACTGTGTCTACATGCATCAACAGAGGAACTGACTCAAGACAAAGAACTAACTGCTGCCTCCTCAGGAACTTGAGGTTATAATGCCATAGCCTAAATCATTTGTGTGTGTGTTGCACAGAAACCAATGACTGGTGTAAAGGTTGAATGAGAGGTCAAACACTAAATGGAGCACTACATTGTGACTGGCAGAGAGAGGGAGAGAGAGAGAGAGAGAGAGAGAGAGAGAGAGAGAGAGAGAGAGAGAGAGAGAGAGAGAGAGAGAGAGAGAGAGAGAGAGAGAGAGAGAGAGAGAGAGAGAGAGAGAGAGAGAGAGAGAGAGAGAGAGGGAGAGAGAGAGAGAGAGAGAGAGAGAGAGAGAGAGAGAGAGAGAGAGAGAGAGAGAGAGAGAGAGAGAGAGAGAGAGAGAGAGAGAGAGAGAGAAGTGCATGACAGTCAGACTGCTCCAAGACGACCCAATACTAACAGAGATTACAGATGCTGCTGCTTCAAGGTTGTTTTTCTGTGCAGGGAACAGTGAACTGTGCCAAAGTTAAACTCTTCTGGGCCTGACCCTCTGTTCAAGCTCTCCACTGAAATAACCCAGCCCCCCATGCCTTCTTCCCCTTTCCCCTCCCAACTCCCTCCTACCCTATTCTCTCTCTCTCTCTCTCTCTCCGCTAGCCACCCTCCTATTCCCTCCTTTCCTGCAGCAGGAAGTTCTCACAATCGGTGGCCAACATTTCCTCTTCACAGCAGAGCAGAGCAGGAGGTAGCTACGCTTGGTTGAGCCTGCAAGCTGGGATCTTATAGGGGGATTCGCTATCAACTAGCACCTAGAATCTAGCCAATGAATTTCAAAGGACAACTTCATCACCAACGTAAACAATTTAAAGGGGCGGTGTCAAGAGTCAAGACACTGCATAGAATTGTTATTGGGGGGTTGCTATTTAAACTGGCAGTTAAGAGGACTAGTTGACGGCAGACGCTACTGTCGATCCCCGTGGCCTGATAACAGTGATTATCAGTGATTAAGTGGGCCGCCAACTGTGATTCTTAATCAAATCACCAGGTGATCCATTAGAGACGTCTTATCAAAGCAAGGCGTCAACAGGGTCTTTCACAAGGATCTGCACAGTAGCAGGTCGGGACAGGATTGATATAATCAAGGCCTTGGTAGTGATTCAACTACTTTGTAATTCAGTGATAAACTGAAGCAGCAGTCACCCAATGTCAAACGGGCTACATAACACTGTGATAACATTGACATAACAATGACATAACAATAACATCATAAAGAGTGAGACGTGATGACGTTGCTATGACAGGGTTATGTGGAGCTTATGACGGAGGGTTCAAGTGAAGTATGACACTTCCTTGTACTGTATTCAGAGCACTCTTTGCGCCCTATAACAGAGCACTACACTAAGTGTACAAAACACTAGGAACACCTGCTCTTTCCATGAACATGGACTGACCAGGTGAATCCAGGTGAAAGCTATGATCCTTTATTGATGTCACTTGTTAAATCCACTTCAATCAGTGTAGATGAAGGGGAGGAGACAGGTTAAAGAAGGATTTCTAAGCCAGTGAGATAATTGAGACATGGATTGTGTACGTGTGCCATTCAGAGGGTGAATAGGCAAGACAAAATATTTAAGTGCCTGAACGGGGTTTGGTAGTAGGTGCCAGGTGCACCAGTTTGAGTGTGTCAAGAACTGCAACGCTGCTGGGTTTTTCACCCTCATCAGTTTTCTGTGTGTATCAAGAATGATCCACCACCCAAAGGACATCCAGCCAACTTGACACAACTGTGGGAAGCATTGGAGTCAGCATGGGCCAGCATCCCTGTGGAACGCTTTCAACACCTTGTAGAGTCCATGCCCCGACAAATTGAGACTTTTCTAAGGGCAAGGGGGGTGCAACTCAATATTAGGAAGGTGTTCCAAATGTTTTGTACACTCAGTGTATATAATATATAGTCATTATTAGTATTCATAGAGACAGGCAGTGAGAGAACAACTGCAACTGATGATAGTGAAGTGCATTCAACACGACCTTAAAACATCTGGGCCTTCTGCAATGTTACAGACAGAATCATCTGTAATGTTACAGACAGAATCATCTGTAATGTTACAGACAGAATCATCTGCAATGTTACAGACAGAATCATCTGCAATGTTACAGACAAAATCATCTGCAATGTTACAGACAGAATCATCTGCAATGTTACAGACAGAATCATCTGTAATGTTACAGACAGAATCATCTGCAATGTTACAGACAGAATCATCTGCAATGTTACAGACAGAATCATCTGCAATGTTACAGACAGAATCATCTGCAATGTTACAGACAGAATCATCTGTAATGTTACAGACAGAATCATCTGTAATGTTACAGACAGAATCATCTGTAATGTTACAGACAGAATCATCTGCAATGTTACAGACAGAATCATCTGCAATGTTACAGACAGAATCATCTGCACTGTTACAGACAGAATCATCTGCAATGTTACAGACAGAATCATCTGCAATGTTACAGACAGAATCATCTGTAATGTTACAGACAGAATCATCTGCACTGTTACAGACAGAATAATCTGCAATGTTACAGACAGAATCATCTGCACTGTTACAGACAGAATCATCTGTAATGTTACAGACTGAATCATCTGCAATGTTACAGACAGAATCATCTGTAATGTTACAGACAGAATCATCTGTAATGTTACAGACAGAATCATCTGCAATGTTACAGACAGAATCATCTGTAATGTTACAGACAGAATCATCTGCAATGTTACAGACAGAATCATCTGTAATGTTACAGACAGAATCATCTGCAATGTTACAGACAGAATCATCTGTAATGTTACAGACAGAATCATCTGTAATGTTACAGACAGAATCCTCTGCAATGTTACAGACAGAATCATCTGTAATGTTACAGACAGAATCATCTGTAATGTTACAGACAGAATCATCTGTAATGTTACAGACAGAATCATCTGCACTGTTACAGACAGAATCATCTGTAATGTTACAGACAGAATCATCTGCAATGTTACAGACAGAATCATCTGCACTGTTACAGACAGAATCATCTGTAATGGTACAGACAGAATCATCTGCAATGTTACAGACAGAATCATCTGTAATGTTACAGACAGAATCATCTGCAATGTTACAGACATAATCATCTGCAATGTTACAGACAGAATCATCTGTAATGTTACAGACAGAATCATCTGCAATGTTACAGACAGAATCATCTGTAATGTTACAGACAGAATCATCTGTAATGGTACAGACAGAATCATCTGTAATGTTACAGACAGAATCATCTGTAATGTTACAGACAGAATCATCTGTAATGTTACAGACAGAATAATCTGTAATGTTACAGACTGAATCATCTGTAATGTTACAGACAGAATCATCTGCAATGTTACAGACAGAATCATCTGCAATGTTACAGACAGAATCATCTGCAATGTTACAGACAGAATCATCTGCAATGTTACAGACAGAATCATCTGCAATGTTACAGACAGAATCATCTGCAATGTTACAGACAGAATCATCTGTAATGTTACAGACAGAATCATCTGCAATGTTACAGACAGAATCATCTGCAATGTTACAGACAGAATCATCTGTAATGTTACAGACAGAATCATCTGTAATGTTACAGACAGAATCATCTGCAATGTTACAGACAGAATCATCTGTAATGTTACAGACAGAATCATCTGCAATGTTACAGACAGAATCATCTGCAATGTTACAGACAGAATCATCTGCAATGTTACAGACAGAATCATCTGTAATGTTACAGACAGAATCATCTGTAATGTTACAGACAGAATCATCTGTAATGTTACAGACAGAATCATCTGCAATGTTACAGACAGAATCATCTGCACTGTTACAGACAGAATCATCTGTAATGTTACAGACAGAATCATCTGCAATGTTACAGACAGAATCATCTGCAATGTTACAGACAGAATCATCTGCAATGTTACAGACAGAATCATCTGCAATGTTACAGACAGAATCATCTGCAATGTTACAGACAGAATCATCTGCAATGTTACAGACAGAATCATCTGTAATGTTACAGACAGAATCATCTGCACTGTTACAGACAGAATCATCTGTAATGTTACAGACAGAATCATCTGCAATGTTACAGACAGAATCATCTGCACTGTTACAGACAGAATCATCTGCAATGTTACAGACAGAATCATCTGCACTGTTACAGACAGAATCATCTGCACTGTTACAGACAGAATCATCTGCAATGTTACAGACTGAATCATCTGCAATGTTACAGACTGAATCATCTGCAATGTTACAGACAGAATCATCTGCACTGTTACAGACAGAATCATCTGTAATGTTACAGACTGAATCATCTGCAATGTTACAGACTGAATCATCTGCAATGTTACAGACAGAATCATCTGTAATGTTACAGACTGAATCATCTGCAATGTTACAGACTGAATCATCTGCAATGTTACAGACTGAATCATCTGTAATGTTACAGACAGAATCATCTGTAATGTTACAGACTGAATCATCTGTAATGTTACAGACAGAATCATCTGTAATGTTACAGACAGAATCATCTGTAATGTTACAGACAGAATCATCTGTAATGTTACAGACAGAATCATCAGTAATGGTACAGACAGAATCATCTGCAATGTTACAGACAGAATCATCTGCACTGTTACAGACAGAATCATCTGTAATGTTACAGACAGAATCATCTGCACTGTTACAGACAGAATCATCTGCACTGTTACAGACTGAATCATCTGCACTGTTACAGACAGAATCATCTGCACTGTTACAGACAGAATCATCTGTAATGTTACAGACAGAATCATCTGTAATGTTACAGACAGAATCATCTGTAATGTTACAGACAGAATCATCTGCAATGTTACAGACAGAATCATCTGCACTGTTACAGACAGAATCATCTGTAATGTTACAGACAGAATCATCTGTAATGTTACAGACAGAATCATCTGCAATGTTACAGACAGAATCATCTGCACTGTTACAGACAGAATCATCTGTAATGTTACAGACAGAATCATCTGCACTGTTACAGACAGAATCATCTGTAATGTTACAGACAGAATCATCTGCAATGTTACAGACAGAATCATCTGCACTGTTAGAGACAGAATCATCTGTAATGTTACAGACAGAATCATCTGTAATGTTACAGACAGAATCATCTGCAATGTTACAGACAGAATCATCTGTAATGTTACAGACAGAATCATCTGCAATGTTACAGACAGAATCATCTGCACTGTTACAGACAGAATCATCTGTAATGTTACAGACAGAATCATCTGTAATGTTACAGACAGAATCATCTGCAATGTTACAGACAGAATCATCTGCACTGTTACAGACAGAATCATCTGTAATGTTACAGACAGAATCATCTGCACTGTTACAGACAGAATCATCTGTAATGTTACAGACAGAATCATCTGCAATGTTACAGACAGAATCATCTGTAATGTTACAGACAGAATCATCTGTAATGTTACAGACAGAATCATCTGCAATGTTACAGACAGAATCATCTGTAATGTTACAGACAGAATCATCTGTAACGTTTCAGACAGAATCTTCTGCAATGTTACAGACAGAATCATCTGCACTGTTACAGACAGAATCATCTGTAATGTTACAGACAGAATCATCTGTAATGTTACAGACAGAATCATCTGCAATGTTACAGACAGAATCATCTGCAATGTTACAGACAGAATCATCTGTAATGTTACAGACAGAATCATCTGCAATGTTACAGACAGAATCATCTGCAATGTTACAGACAGAATCATCTGTAACGTTACAGACAGAATCATCTGTAACATTTCAGACAGAATCATCTGCAATGTTACAGACAGAGTCATCTGCAATGTTACAGACAGAATCATCTGTAATGTTACAGACAGAATCATCTGTAATGTTACAGACAGAATCATCTGTAATGTTACAGACAGAATCATCTGCAATGTTACAGACAGAATCATCTGCAATGTTACAGACAGAATCATCTGCACTGTTACAGACAGAATCATCTGTAATGTTACAGACAGAATCATCTGTAATGTTACAGACAGAATCATCTGCAATGTTACAGACAGAATCATCTGTAATGTTACAGACAGAATCATCTGTAATGTTACAGACAGAATCATCTGCAATGTTACAGACAGAATCATCTGTAATGTTACAGACAGAATCATCTGTAACGTTTCAGACAGAATCATCTGCAATGTTACAGACAGAATCATCTGCACTGTTACAGACAGAATCATCTGTAATGTTACAGACAGAATCATCTGTAATGTTACAGACAGAATCATCTGTAATGTTACAGACAGAATCATCTGCAATGTTACAGACAGAATCATCTGCAATGTTACAGACAGAATCATCTGCACTGTTACAGACAGAATCATCTGTAATGTTACAGACAGAATCATCTGTAATGTTACAGACAGAATCATCTGTAATGTTACAGACATAATCATCTGCAATGTTACAGACAGAATCATCTGTAATGTTACAGACAGAATCATCTGCAATGTTACAGACAGAATCATCTGTAATGTTACAGACAGAATCATCTGCAATGTTACAGACAGAATCATCTGTAATGTTACAGACAGAATCATCTGCAATGTTACAGACAGAATCATCTGCAATGTTACAGACAGAATCATCTGCACTGTTACAGACAGAATCATCTGTAATGTTACAGACAGAATCATCTGCAATGTTACAGACAGAATCATCTGTAATGTTACAGACAGAATCATCTGTAATGTTACAGACAGAATCATCTGTAATGTTACAGACAGAATCATCTGCACTGTTACAGACAGAATCATCTGCACTGTTACAGACAGAATCATCTGTAATGTTACAGACAGAATCATCTGTAATGTTACAGACAGAATCATCTGCAATGTTACAGACAGAATCATCTGTAATGTTACAGACAGAATCATCTGCACTGTTACAGACAGAATCATCTGTAATGTTACAGACAGAATCATCTGTATTGTTACAGACAGAATCATCTGCACTGTTACAGACAGAATCATCTGTAATGTTACAGACAGAATCATCTGTAATGTTACAGACAGAATCATCTGCAATGTTACAGACAGAATCATCTGTAATGTTACAGACAGAATCATCTGCACTGTTACAGACAGAATCATCTGTAATGTTACAGACAGAATCATCTGTATTGTTACAGACAGAATCATCTGCAATGTTACAGACAGAATCATCTGCAATGTTACAGACAGAATCATCTGTAATGTTACAGACAGAATCATCTGTAATGTTACAGACAGAATCATCTGTAATGGCAGTTTAGACGTGTCCTGGCAGATTCAGTTCTGACTCACAGGCTATTGGCCTGAGTTAGACGTTCATGATGAATGTAAACAGGTCGCAATTGGCCAGCGAACTACACATTCATAGCGAATTTCAACAGATCTTAATACAACTATACTACAGCAACAACTATGGTCAGAGGAGAAGTGGTGAATCTTTGTGAATATCAAGTTTTGACATTCCTGCGTGAAGACATCTGGTGATCTGGGAGAAGGCCTGGCTGGTAGGTAAGTGAGAGGACCACCATCTGGCTGGCTCCATAGGACACCACACGACACACACCAACTCAGACACACACACACACAACTAATGGAGGTGCCCCATGATTCTTTCCGGTCATCCAACACCATACACACACACACACCTACGAACACACACCTACGGACACACACACAACACACACACACACACACACACACACACACACACACACACACACACACACACACACACACACACACACACACACACACACACACACACACACACACACACACACACACACACACACACACACACACAGCTGGGCCAGATGGATCATCACAATGCCTGGTCTCTGAGGTCTCTCTCTACCTCTGATGACAGATTTATGTTTGCTCAGGGCCCTGGTCCAGGATCAGGTGACAAGACCCAGACAACCCATACAACCCATCTGATATGCTTTAGAACTGACCCATGGTCAGATATTATAGCACCCTGTGTTCCCGTCACCCACTCATAGCCACCCATTAAACAGATCCCAGAACAGTTTGTGATGAGAACGTCAATAACAAAGCACACCAAGGTCGGAACAGAAATAGGACGGGCTGAAGAGAAACACATGGGCATATCTATGTTCCTTCATAGAATTGATAGCAACTTTACCATATAAAATGAATGAATCGTTCAGAAAAACTCTGCCATACTTCCTGCCCTTAGAAATAGTTTGATTTAAGCCTGTTTCATATTTTTCCCTTTAAAAACACAACCCCCCCACTTGACTAGATGCCAATTACAGATTGATAGAGATAGAAAGGGGAGGGAAAGAGAGAGGGTGGGACAGTTGCCCTTTTTGGGCTGTTTGTTACTCATTTCTACTATATCATCGTTTCTTTTATGAATTGAGGGGTAGATTGAGAGGCCGGTCTGTGTGTGCTTGGGGTGCAGTATTGGGCAGCCTCTCCCCTCCCCATTTCCTTCTGCTTGTTCCTTTACGTGACCCAACATATAGGATGTCCCCATGGCCAAAGCACTGGCATGTCACTACCCCCATGACACAACGGTGACTGTGTGCTCACTAGAGTGACCGGTAGTGGGGTTTATTTGACTCATCCGCCACTATTTGACCACAGGGGGCTGCATGCTATCCCTTGTGTATAACAGATAAGCAGTCACGCGCGAAATACAGTATGACCAGTAGGAATCAGATAAAAGACATTCACAGCCGAAATACGCTACCCAAGCTCGCGTTTTATATCACACAGAAGGCATTCTTCTCCCAAGCGCCACTAGAAAAATGTCAGCAGACAAGCAAAGGGAACTTGAGTTTGGTAGTCATGGCAAACAAATTGGAAGCACTATAAGACCAAGGCGGCAACGAATTTAACAAACAACACAATTTATGCACAGATACATGTATAATTCAACAGTGTGAATAATCAAACGTTGTTGTCTGTGTGTGCGTATACCAGGCTACTGAAACGTCTGAACAGACATATATCGGCCAAAAGACTATGGCTCAATGGCCTAGTCTAAACCTGTGAATAGAACGCAGGCAATGGTCGAATAAACTGTGCGCGTTTATCTTGGAAGTCGGCGTAGGAGCAGTGGAGACTGGAATAGATTGCTTATCTGACAGCCTGCAGCTAAGCGCAACCCTCATTTCAGCACAGGGGAGTTCCTTACAGAGCCAGTGAGAATAAAGTCAAACAACTTTTCTTTGCAAAAGGAGAAAAAAGAATAATCCCTTCTAAAATGGTTAAATAGAAGTTTAATTCAAATCATGGAAAAGTGCGAACAGATAAATCACAATCGAAAACATTCTATTCCAAGTAGTTTTTCTCTGCGCAAAAGCATGGAAATCCCTATTTATTTAAACATTCGAGTAAACAAATTCATTGACTTACGAGTTAAAATCATGTTTATTTCTCTACACGGAGACTTCCTCGGGATAAAACCAAATACTCCCGCTGCGCCCAGGCTGGCGAGTCCGCTCAGGTTTATTCCAATGTTAGGGCGAAGCTCGCATATTTTCTGCTTTCCAGCGTAGTTCAACCCAAAACCTCCGCACGAAACAGTGTCTATAGACTCAAACTCTAAACACAATTAGGTCCAAAAGGTCGCGGAATAGTGCATAATACAGTAATTCCATGGTTATATTGTCGTTCGGCTGAACAGGACGCAATACAATTCCTCCTCGAGCTTATGAAATGACTTCCCTACTGAAACTTCCTATGGGGACACAAGCGCGAATGTGAATGAACTAGTGTGTGAATAAGATTTTAGGAATGGACAAACGTGGCTCCACCTCTCCGCTCCGGTCTAGGCTACCCTGCCTGCCCACCTGATGATTATCGAGCGGAGCACAGAGGACCCACTCTACTGCGCTACATACCGTACCGCAGCGGTGGTATAAACACTGTATAAAAAAAACCTCGAAATATTGTGAGATTTTACACGTAAGGACTTTGTATGTATTTTTCTCACATGCATGTTGTGCGTAAAATGTGGCATAAATCGAATGCAGTCCAGCAGGTGTGAACGAAGTCAATATTACAAAGTGCACATTTTTACATTCGTATATACCTATTTTCTCTTGCAAGTGCTGGTAACCTACACTTTACTTCTATCTTTAAGTTTATTTTTAGTCGAATACATTTGGTTACATTGCTTGCTTATTACGTTGTTATTGACTGTTTTCTGTGCTTCGAAAGCGAGAGTGCTTAGTACCTCTCCCGCTCTGCTTTGCAGCAGCCCAACTGCACTGACGCTCAGAAGAGAAGCTGTAATTCAGGAGGCGTCATTTAGCACATCATTAGAGAATACATTCATGGCATAGCTGGGACAATTGCGTGACGCGCCATTGTGGACAGCAACGTTGAATAATTCAAATGAAACCGTTGCGGTATGCTAATACGGAAGCCTACTTTGGCCAACCCCTACAAACACATCCCTGGGGTTCGGGCGAGCAGTGCACGTACACCACGCACAGGTTAGAACCGCAACGACGCTTTTATGATCAGAAGTCACGAAACCGGCCTTTCCAAAGATCAACAAACACTTTTACCACCCCATTCAATAATAAAGCAACACCGAACTGGCTATCCAATCCTTGCGCCTCCAAACCTACTTAGACATATATATTGTATGCTGACATGAAGTACCACATTTTGTCTTATTGTGGATTGATTCTGTCATATAGTGTAATTTATATGCAGGAATTAGCAGGGAATGTTTCTAACAGGTCCGTGACAATTGGCATATTGCAAATATGACAGGGTCGCTCTATGATGACTACACCATTCCACGTCGGGGAGTGTTGACGTTCAAATCTCGCAGATATTTTCCAGACTTTAATAGGCTTCTGTAGGAGGGAATTGCTCATTAACCTACTAATTTCTACATGCATGCATGCACAACACACGTCAAGTTTTGTAGTGCTCTCTTGCTCTCTTGCTCTCTCTCTCTCTCTCAATTCAAAGGCTTTATTGGCATGGGAAACCTATGTTAACATTGCCAAAGCAAGTGAAGTAGATAATAAACGAAAGTGAAATAAACAATCAATAAAAATGTATAATAAACATTAAACTCATAAAAGTTTCAAAACAATAGAGACATTTCAAATGTCATATTATTAATATGTACAGTGTTGTAACAATGTGCAAATAGTTGAAGTGCAAAGGGGAAGATAAATAAACATAAATATGGGTTGTATTTATAATGGTGTTTGTTCTTCACTGGTTGCCCTTTTCTCGTGCCAAAAGGTCACACATCTTGCTGCTGTGATGGCACACTATGGTGTTTCACCCAATAGATATGGGAGTTTATCAAAATTGGATTTGTTTTCAAATTCTTTGTGGGTCTGTGTAATATGGGGGAAATGTGTCTCTAATATGGTCATACATTTGGCAGGAGGTTAGGAAGTGCAGCTCAGTTTCCACCCACATTCTCTCTCTCTATCTATCTCTCTCTCTCTCTCTCTCTCTCTCTCTCTCTCTCTCTCTCTCTCTCTCTCTCTCTCTCTCTCTCTTTTTTTTTTTATACCGCCTCTCTCGACCTCAAAACATTCTCCAACCACCTCAGCCCTCCCAAGCATCCACTAAATCATGTCATCAGCTCCGTCATTGGCTCCGGACAACACTGTGTTATTGCCGTGGTAACGCACATCCAGCATGGCGTTGGTGGGTCCCCTGAGAAAGCAGAAAGAGACAAATGCTTTCCATCCCCATCACACTCCATGTGGGAAGAGAGTTCATGTAACGTTCCAGTTTAATGAGGGGGAAAGAGATGACGAGGAAAATCCTCTGTTTAAACCAAGTGTGGTTGGTTTACCATAGCTGGGGCTGCTAAATGGCCAGTCATAAGTGACTCATGATCTCCCTCAAACCTCTACTGGGAAGAGTACACCCTGAGGTAATACTGAGAGAACTCTAACCTCTACTGGGAAGAGTACATCCTGAGGTAATACTGAGAGAACTCTAACCTCTACTGGGAAGAGAACATCCTGAGGTAATACTGAGAGAACTCTAACCTCTACTGGGAAGAGAACATCCTGAGGTAATACTGAGAGAACTCTAACCTTGACTGAGAAGAGAACACCCTGAGGTAATACTGAGAGAACTCTAACCTCTACTGGGAAGAGAACATCCTGAGGTAATACTGAGAGAACTCTAACCTCTACTGGGAAGAGAACATCCTGAGGTAATACTGAGAGAACTCTAACCTTGACTGAGAAGAGAACACCCTGAGGTATTACTGAGCGAACTCTAACCTCTACTGGGAAGAGAACATCCTGAGGTAATACTGAGAGAACTCTAACCTCTACTGGGAAGAGAACATCCTGAGGTAATACTGAGAGAACTCTAACCACGACTGAGAAGAGAACATCCTGAGGTAATACTGAGAGAACTCTAACCTCTATTGGGAAGAGAACACCCTGAGGTAATACTGAGAGAACTCTAACCTCTATTGGGAAGAGAACATCCTGAGGTAATACTGAGAGAACTCTAACCTCTATTACTACCGATAGTAGAAAAGGCCTAATTCATTATTTTATCAAATAATTGTAAGATTTTTTTTTTTTATTTATCTAAAGGGGTCCTGAAATTTAAAATCAAATAGCTAAATGATCCATGGTAACACCATCTTAAAACAATTCTATTTGTTAGCTTAGTACCCCACCCCTAATGGCTTAGACTTTTAGAGGTGTTTAACTCTGAATGGTCAAGTTAAGGGTTCAGGTTTGGGATAGGCTTAAAAAAAATTATTGCTAGATTTGAACAAGAAACCTTTGGCACAAGAGGCAGATCCTTATGCCCATCTGCCATCCCAGCCCACAATGCCCTGCCAAAACACAAACCTACTTGAAGCTAATAGCACTCTCTGTTGCCGGCGTCCTCAGACATGGATGGACATTGAATACTGACTTGTATCATGGGTGACCTGGCTCCATAAAGCTGGTTCCATTGAGTTGCACGCACACACACACACACACACACACACACACACACACACACACACACACACACACACACACACACACACACACACACACACACACACACACACACACACACACACACACACACACACACACACACACACACACACACACACACACACACGCCTCATCAGCCTACCCAAAAGGAGGAAGTAACTGATAAAGCAGCTAACTGCATTTTAAGAGACGGAAATACAGTTGAAGTCGAAAGTTTACATACACCTTAGCCAGATACATTTAAACTCAGTATTTCACAATTCCTGACATTTAATCCTAGTATAATTCCCTGTTTTAGGTAAATTAGGATCACCACTTTATTTTAAGAATGTGAAATGTCAGAATAATAGTAGAGAGAATGATTTATTTCAGCTTTTATTCCTTTCATCACATTCCCAGTGGGTCAGAAGTTTACATACACTCAATTAGTATTTAGTAGCATTGCCTTTAAATTGTTTAACTTGGGTCAAATGTTTTGGGTAGCCTTCCACAAGCTTCCCACAATAAGTTGGGTGAATTTTGGCCCATTCCTCCTGACAGAGCTGGTGTAACTGAGTCAGGTTTGTAGGCCTCCTTGCTCACACAAACTTGTTCAGTTCTGACCACAAATTTTCTATAGGAATGAGGTCAGGGCTTTGCGATGGCCACTCCAATACCTTGACTTTGTTGTCCTTAAGCCGTTTTTCCACAACTTTGGAAGTGTGCTTGGGTCATTGTCCATTTGGAAGACCCATTTGCGACCAAGCTTTAACTTCCTGACTGATGTCTTGAGATGTTGCTTCAATATATCCACATCATTTTTCTTCCTCATGACGCCGTCTAACAATGGTCATTATGGCCAAACAGTTCTATTTTGTTTTCATCAGACCAGAGGACATTTCTCCAAAAAGTAGGATCTTTGTCCCCATGTGCAGTTGCAAAACGTAGTCTGGAAAACCGTAGTTTTGGAGCAGTGGCTTTTTCATTGCTGAGCGGCCTTTCAGGTTATGTCGATTTAGGACTCATTTTACTGTGGATATAGATACTTTTGTACCTATTT
>NC_074706.1:3200822-3263322 GCF_029448725.1 Salvelinus fontinalis | reverse complement strand
GTGGACTATCTAATGTATAAATGACTGTATTTAGGCTGTACTCAGGACAGTTTAGATCACTCAAACATGGACGGGATTTAGTTGTACCCGAAGACCTCCATGAGTTATGGCGTTCTAATGAAGTTCCACCCTTTCCTATGACTCTTCTGACCTAAATATGCCCTCGTCCCAAACGGCACCCTATTCCCTATATGGCACACTATGTTTCACCAGCCCTGGGGGTGCCATTTAGGCTCTGGTCAAAAGTAATGCACTAAATAGGGAATAGGGTGTCATTTGGGACGTAACCTGTGTTCCAATGGCATGTTTTATCACCGAGTTCTAGCCTTAGTTCTAGCTTTATACTCACTGTTGAATCTGTTACAAATGACCCATTTGGAGCCGACTCCACTACACCTTAGAGACAGTTGTACGCCTGCTGTTTGTGTTCAGCCGACTGTAAATCGTTTCTTCTGTGCTCCACTGACATCTAAAAGGAGTGAAATAATCACAGTGTTTTCCTCTCAAAGCAGTACCATGTGTGGCCCTGGTCTGGCGCAGCCCAACGGGGAGAGAAGGTGTTCTTAGTCAGCGCTAATGTGTAAATGCTAAAGCAAACAGTCTGTGAGTTACACAGTCCATACACACACACACACACACACACACACACACACACACACACACACACACACACACACACACACACACACACACACACACACACACACACACACACACACACACACACACACACACACACACACACACACACACACATATCATATATATCTCCAGGTTTTGTCACGCTGCTATGCGCAGTGATGGCGTGGGGTAAATGGGCCTCTCGCGGTTCAGAACATGTACATCACATTCCCCAGCATCAACACGCAGCGTCACACACGTCTCCCCGTTCTTTTCTTTCTGCCCTCGCATTCCTTCCTGGTGAAAAGGAAAACAGAAAGGTCCGTAGTGTCGTAGTGGATGACGGGGGAGTTTGAAGCGGTGAACTTTAGACCCGTGCAGCTCACTGTTCAGGGATCACTGACACTCAGAAAACAGATAAGAAACCAGGGGAAATATAAGAGTGCAAAACTCCTACTGTGTATTGTGTGAAATACCACATTGACATAAAGGACTAGTTTGACAGTCACAGTTTAAACCAAGTCATGGACTAAACAAAACACTTTGTTAATGGGGATTCTACTGAGAACCTTTATAAAACCCAGGACTGGAATCTAGGTTTGGGCAACCAGCCCTTAAAGATTAAAATGATGGTGGTTGGGATGTAAATACTACTGTAGGGTGTTAGAAAGGTTTTACTTGGAACCAAAAGGTTTCTTCAAAGGGTTCTCCTATGAGAACAGCCAAATAACCCTTCTACATTCTACATAGCACCTTTTCTTCACACACACACACACACACACACACACACACACCACACACACACACACACACACACACACACACACACACACACACACACACACACACACACACACACACACACACACACACACACACACACACACACCGGGGGCCTCCAGATCATAGCTCATATTTTTCTAATTAGTCATGCGTGGACGATGGAGATTAGGGCTGGTTTGCTTTAGAGAGGGAAAGAGGGAGAGGGGGAGACAAAAGAGAAGAGAGGGGGGAGAGAAAAAGAAGTGATAGTATACAAGGAAAGAGAAGGGGAGTGTAAGATGGCCAGCGATAACGTGGAGAGAAAGGAAGAGAGAGATGTCAGAGGAAGGGTGGTGTGATATGGAGAGATCAGGAAAACACCGGTTGAATCAACGTTGTTTCCAAGTAATATTGTTGAAATGACGTTGAACCAATGTGGAACAGACGTTGAATTGATGTCTGTGCCCAGTGGCTAGGGATGGGGTGAGGAAAAGCTTTGTCTCATTTCAAGTTTATATCTGGATCATCTGGGTTCTGAGTCTGACACTCAGTGGGACCTACAGATACCTTCATCATCAAATACATCACAATAATGTAATATTTGCATGATTTATAAGTTATATGTAACATTTGATGCCAAGTACAAGACTCATACCCACTTTATTCTACATTAGTGAGGATATAAATGAAGCCTAATATTAATAGCCTTTTTGAATATTACTTTTTCACGGTTCATTTGCAGAAATGGTATGCAGGGGCAACTTTTATTAATAGAACTAACAGGATCCCAACATGCCCAAAGAGTCTTTGAGGTAAATGCTCAAAGCATTAAAGTCTAGTCAGGAAACCACCTGAATAGTTTCAGTTGATTAATGAAACCGATAAACCAAACAAAATGGCTGCAAAATGAATTAAGTGGACCATTTTCCGCCTCTGTCGTAATGCTCTGAAGATCCCAGAGCTGTTATGTGGTTCACTGTGAGGTATAATTACGAGGGTTTTATACATTCATATTAACCCCTCCTTCTCTTTCTGTGCCAGGAGCGATTGGGGTCTCATCATGATGTCATCAATCGGAGACATAATACCGATGTAGGATCTTAATTTGATCACCCTGTTGTTGCACAACAGGAAATGCAAACTTGTAGTGTATTTGAGGTTTAAAAAGGCTTCTAAAGTTTGCAATTTCTACATAAAAATGTCTGTCTTGATTTGCCCTTCAAAAATGTCCATTAACTATAATCCACGCAAGAATTCAAATTTCCTGTTGTTGCAAGATTTTTTCCTGTGAGAAACTGGCTCAAATTAAGATCTTACTGCTGTATGAATAAGCCTAGTTGTACACCTTTCGTTGACTCACAAAAGCATTTTATTGTGTATTTTCAGTCACATGATTACTCTTTAAGTGATTAGATGCAGGCCAAAGCATAATTTAGTCCCTATCGTGTTAAAAAGTCTCAACATTCAAATGCAGCTGTTTTACATCTCACTTTACCATCGGACGCCATAAACTATCATTAATGAACCACACTCGGGGTACGTGCACAACTAATTCCCAGAGGCACATGTAAGCAGGAAATAGTGATGACATACAGAGCTGTTGATGTGTGGCGTTGAACATGTGTGTGTGTGTGTGTGTGTGTGTGTGCTGTGTGTGTGTGTGTGTGTGTGTGTGTGTGTGTGTGTGTGTGTGTGTGTGTGTGTGTGTGTGTGTGTGCTGTGTGTGTGTGTGTGTCGAACATGTGCTGAGCTCCTCTCAGTGTTATTAAATCACAACGAGAGGCCTGGGTGATGAATAGCTGTGCAGGCTAAGTTGCGGAACGCTAAGGTACCGATGAGGCCCCTGAGATGAGAGCACAGTGTGTGGAACTGCATGCTCACGAGATTAGAGAGAGAGGTGTGTGTGTCGTACATTCTATCCAAGTCCAACAGAGAAGACTGTAGGCATATAAATCTCTGTGTTAAACAGTTCCAGTAGAAACATATGGAGACAAGACCAAATTCCTTAAAGCCATATGTTCATTCTCTGACTGGTAATAACCCCAGTGCCAAGTGGGAAAGACAGGAAGTTGATGCGTTTAGTCTACCCAGTCCTGACATTTGACCCCTTGTGCACTATGACCTGTGCTAGACCATGTGACGGGCCGTACATACTGGCACCTTGGCTGCCACGGCAACTTATAATGCAGGTTTGGCCGTGAGGTTGTACAGATACAGATGTGCCTTTCCAAATGTGCTATATCTACAGCCAGGAAGGAAACAGTGCTCAATTAAGAGAGTGGAAGAGAGAGGGAGAGAGAGAGAGAGAAAAAAAGAAAGAAAGAAAGAAAGAAAGAAAGAAAGAAAGAAAGAAAGGAGAGAGAATGAAATAGTCAAATTCAATTAATAATTGAAAAATTCCCAATTCATAACACCTGCCCAAAAAAACTGTTAAATAACTTTTCTCCGTCCACACGAATTGCAACACTTCATTCTATTGCTTTTACTCTTCTTTTCCCACCCTCCCTCCCTCCCTCCCTCCCTCTCTCCCTCCCTCTCTCCCTCTCTCCCTCCCTCCCTCCCTTCCTCCCTCCCTCCCTCCCTCCCTCCCTCCCTCCCTCCCTCCTTTTTGTGTGCAGGTCATTTAATGCCCGTTAACTCCTAATGGATAACTGGGTGGGAGGAGAGATGAACCAGATGACATGTTATTTATTTGAATGTATTAGTCTCTCAGGTCCACAGATGTTTTATTGTTGTTTTACCATCTGTCTCATTTAGGAAACCTGTTTCTATCTTCCTCACCTTTTATTATTCCATGTTTGAAGCACTCTGAAATGCATCCCCTGTAAGACATGTGCTCTGAGACGGTTATAGACACAGATGAGGTGAATGCATGTGTGTGTGTGTGTGTGTGTGTGTGTGTGTGTGTGTGTGCCTACTTGTTTCTCTGCGTGTGAGGCTCGTTAGGTAGCAGCTCTATGATTCAAACTAATGGCCTTTATTTAATCTGGACGTCTATAAATATTTGTCTTTCTCGATCCGCTGACCCAAATCCTCCATGCTGCAATCTAAAGAAGCTGATTCAAAGAGGATACAAATAAAGAACTGGAATTAGAAATGGGAATATTATATATTATATGAAAGGTTGTGCTGCGTTGCAGACCTGGCAGGTGTGCCTCAGACAGAAGCACTTCATTAGGACATTGGCACCGCACCCCGAGGCTCCTCTCCTTCCTAAAAAGAGTTCTAGGTCAGAGGTCATTAGTCCTCAAGGAATAGGACAGCTTTCTGCCTGATTAAAAATGGCCATCAAACGGATTTAAAGGGAAACCTCTGACTTGGAGAGGGTAAAACAGACCGGGTCACTCAGACATTTAACAGGGATAAGTGAACAACGACATACGTTACAGACAACGAAAAGTATTTCTGACTGTTGTGCAGGGAGTTTCCTTTTGGTTTCAAACCGTAGATATATTTTTGATTGATATAGAATGTGTTACTGTAAAGTGGTCCCTCTCTGTACGACCAACCCGAGAGATTCACACTCACGTTCACAACAACATAACACATTCAAGACAACCATGCCAAGTGACAGAATAAGAAGCTGACCTGTCACCCTGTCAGCGACAGCTAAGTGACAGTTGAGTCTTAGATGTCAGGCACAGGAGGTTGGTGGCACCTTAATTGGGGAGGACGGGCTTGTGGTAACGACTGGAGCGGAATAGGTGGTAAGGTATCAAATACATCAACCACATGGTTTCCATGGTTTCCAGGTGGTTGATACCATTTCATTCGTTCCGTTCCAGACATTATTATGAGCCGTTCTCCCCTCGGCAGCTTCCACTGAGACAGGGGAGGTGACATCGCTATAAAACCTCTAGTAATTTAATTGGATCTCTATGCTTCAAAGAGCGAGTGACTCCATTTAGCAAGGACTGGCATGTGAACAGTCGTAACCTAATAAGAAAGCTGTTATTAACCTGCTATAACCTATTAACCTGACATGACCACTGTATGTCCCTCTGCAGCCATTCAAAGACGCACAAGCAGCCACCAGTCAATGTCAATGTTTAGCACAAATAAACACACATAAACACACATAAACACACACACATGCACGCACAACCGCACACGCATGTGCACACACGCACACCCGCACGCGCACCCGCACGCGCACGCGCACGCGCACACGCACACACACACACACACAAAACAAAGTTTTATTGACTCTGGGGCTAATGAACAGCAGAGATGTGTCTGGGGGTGTGTAGGGTCTTAATACAGTCCAGCTGGAGACAAGAAGCTATGACAACACCTCCATATGATCTCTCTCTCTCTCTCTCTCTCTCTCTCTCTCTCTCTCTCTCTCTCTCTCTCTCTCTCTCTACATCTCTCTCTCTCTCTCTCTCTCTCTCTCTACATCTCTCTCTCTCTCTCTCTCTCTCTCTCTCTCTCTTTCTTTCTGCATCTCTCTCTTTCTGTAATCTGAGGGAAATATGTGTCTCTAATATGGTCATACATTTAGCAGGACCTCCACATTTTGTGGGCACTGTGCACATAGCCTGTCTTCTCTTGAAAGCCAGGTCTGCTTATGGTGTCCTTTCTCAATAGCAAGGCTATGCTCACTGAATCTGTACATAGTCAAAGCTTTCCTTAAGTTTAGGTCAGTCACAGTGGTCAGGTATTCTGCCACTGTGTACTCTCTGTTTAGGGCCAAATAGCATTCTAGTTTGTTCAGTTTTTTTAATGAATTCTTTCCAATGTGTCAAGTAATTATCTTTTTGTTTTCTCATGATTTGGTTGGGTTTAATTGTGTTGCTGTCCTGGGGCTCTGTGAGGTCTGTTTGTGTTTGTGAACAGAGCCCCAGGACCAGCTTGCTTAGGGGACTCTTCTCCAGGTTAATCTCTCTGTAGGTGATGAGTTTGTTATGGAAGGTTTGGGAATTGCTTCCTTTTAGGTGGTTGTAGAATTTAACCGCTCTTTTCTGTATTTTGATAATTAGCAGGTATCGGCCTAATTCTGCTCTGCATGCATTATTTGGTGTTTTACGTTGTACACAGAGGATATTTTTGCAGAATTCTGCATGCAGAGTTTCAATTTGGTGTTTGTCTCATTTTGGTAATTCTTGGATGGTGAACGGAGCCCAGACTTCACAACCATAAAGGGCATTGGGTTCTATAACTGATTCAAGTATTTTTCAGCCAGATCCTAATTGGTATGTTGAATTTGATGTTCCTTTTGATGGCATAGAAGGCCATTCTTGCTTGTCTCTCAGCTCGTTCACAGCTTTGTGGAAGTTAACTGTGGCGCTGATGTTTAGGGCAAGGTATGTATAGTTTTTTGTGTGCTCTAGGGCAACGGTGTCTAGATGGAATTTGTATTTGTGGTCCTGGCAATTGGATGTTTTTTGGAAAACCATTATTTTGGTCATACTAAGTGTACTGTCAGCGCCCAGGTCTGGCTGATCTAGGTGCTGCTGTAGGCCCTCCTTGGTTGATGACAGAAGCTCCAGATCATCAGCAAACAGTAGACATTGACTTCAGATTCTAGCAAGCTGAGGCCGGGTGCTGCAGACTGTTCTAGTGCCTTCACCAATTCCTTGATATGGAGTTATAGTTAATAAAATAATCAAATATAGACATTGAACTGACGTCTGACGTCTGTGCCCAGCGGGATGATGTCTCCTCAACTAGAAAACCAGTTAAAAGATAGAAAATGTGCCACATTTTGGGATAAATAATAAGTACACACACTGAGCGTCAAAATACCGTAAATCCCTGTCAACTCTGAAAATTGAAAACAACAATCGTTAACAAAGGCATTTCATTCAAATATCATCACATGATGCTGGCATTGGGACCAACTGTACAGCTCCTTTTTTTTGTTGCCGCTGTACAACGTCCCTTGTTTTTCACAGTGGACAACAGTGTCATTGTACCACGACTGACACAAACATCAAATAAAACGATTGTCTGAAAGAAAAAAAGAAAAGAAAGGAAAAAACATGACGACTTCGCTTCAAATCCCAAAAAGTTAAGGAAAACCCTCACTTTGTTGTTTCTGAAGGATAACTTCAGGGGTTTTGTATGAGCTGTGGCTGCGAGGTCCGTCACTAAGCAGAGCAACGCAAGAGAGAAAGGAGAGAGGAGACTTTGAGTCCAGTTTCTCTCTCCAATTGCCCTCAGGATGATTTCAACTCTGTCCACCAACTGTCATGTTGACGAAACTTGTGAGAGCCGGGCGTTTTAAGATCACGTTTCAACGCTGATACTGTTGGTGAGAACCACTCAAGTGGTTCACATGACAGGCAAACTGACCTGGAGAAAGGGAGAAGAGAAGAGGAGAAAGAGCGAACCTGTTTATCATTCATTACGTTTTAACAGTTAGTCGTTTACTTCGGGAGAGGCATTAACAACAACATGCTCGAAGGAGGAATCTTGGTCACGCAAACACCAGGTCAATCGACAACGGCTTCGTCAGTTACCTCAGGGCTAAATCAAACAAACCCCACTTCTATATGGGCCATAACATTCCCAAAACTCCTGACTCGGAACATACTCTCTGGCTATTTTGTTTGTCTCAAACCCAATGAATAACATTATGTCGACTTAAGACTGAGGAGAAATGACTTCTCCAGCCCCGTTGAGGCGTTAGTCAGGGGTGAAGTGTTGGACACACACCATGTCAATTGACCCTGACATCCCAAATAGAGAGTGAATGGTGGAGAGATAGTCAAAGTGTCACTTGGACAAGCGCGCTAACACTGACTCACTAAGCGCTTCATTGCCTGCATTCTCCACCAGCCGTCAGGAGTTAAATAGAGAGTTCATAGGCTACGGGCCAGGGTCACATGGGAGGGGACGCCCTTCCTCCAGTGGCCCTGTGTCCTTACTTCCTTTCAGGGTGAAAGAGAGGTTGTGACTGAGGGGTCAAAGGTCACGGGTGACTGTAACACCTCCCTATCAGAGAAGGGAGATGGATCCTGAGTGGGTGCTTTGCCAACAGTGTGCACAGAGATTTGGTCCGGGTCGAAGCTCTGTTGAGGGCTCTATTATAGGCTGAGTGGAGTAGGCCTCAGGAGAAGCCTGGGGGTAGAGTTCAGGTGCCTCCCTGACTGAGTGGACCCAGAGCTGGGCTCATCTCAGCCTCCTTGGGGATGTAACTGTCATATTATCCCGTAGACTACTAGAACCAACAGAAACAACCTCAATTACCCAATGATAAGATAGCACCAAAGATGGTGGATAAATGAAGATGTCCCACTCAGGCCGTTTACCATTGAAAAAAAATGGTCACAGTTCCAGTCTGCTTAATGGTTGGCTCTCCCATATTCACCAATTCATTAGCAGCTGGTCTGCTTATTTCATTGTATATGAGCCAGAAAAAAACGATGGAGGGGGATGTCACTCTTCCTCTTCCGTCTCTGGACAGAACTACAAACAGTAGTTGACTGTTACACTGCTTGTGATGATGGCTCCTGACAACCTATAGACACTTCACCATCTCCTTTTTGTCAGATCTCGGAGGTTTTGAGTCGTCTGAATGGGTGTGCTGCAGGTGTCCATAATTACTTGTTCAGAAGTCAGAAGAGTGATTTGTCTGTTTTGTCGGAGACATCGTTATAACTAGGAGTCCCCCAGCCAAATTCCTGCTAACAGGCGATAAGATATATTTAAAATACGTTTCTACTGTGTCATTTTATTCTGCTAAACCGTCAAGCTCCTCTTTTCCTAGAGAAGGACTTGCTAAACTCGAACCCTTCGCCCAGTGGCCCTAATCTCCTGGGCGGTTCTCTAGATCTGAGCAGATAGAATGGGTCTTAGACGTAGGGGTTAAAGTTCCTTCAAGCCTACCAGAGTGCATGCTGGAGCTATTTCAACATTGCTTACACCGGTCCTTCAGATTGTATTTTTGGGGAAGCGGTCAATTTCAGAGTTGCCCGGATAGTAGAACGATTTTGGTCAAATATGATCTAGATTTGGAGTTTGGTGAAAATGTTAGCCTTTTGTGACGGACAGACACGTTCTCCTTCCTCCTTTTTGTAAAGGACCAATGCAGAATGGAAAGTGTGTGGAGGTATGAGGAGGTGGAGAGGGAAACGCTTCAGCAGACTCATTAATAACCACGCCGGTCACGTTCAACAGGTGGAGCAGTGAAGGACCACTGAATGTAGGTCAGTGATGAAGGTAAACGTAGGTGAGAGGTGATGGGTTGGGGACAGATGGACTCTATTTGACAAAGATAAGGTGAACAGCAGCTCACGTACAGCAGATGTGAACTAGCTAGTGAGCGCTGGCCACGCGGGTGGTGACCTGAAGTACTGTCTTCCCAGGTTGAACCAAGGCCATAGTTCTGACTAGTGCATGTAACCGTCTGGTTCTGGACAGAGTTCCTCAAGATGATATTGTCTCACTGAGCTAAAGCCCATAGACTTTTGGACCAACATGGGTCAAAGGTGAAAAGGAGCGCAGTTCAACGAACCACCTCTGCTACACACACTCTTATTGATTGTAGGATATGCTATCAGTTTGTCCACAGTGGACACGGCCTTGATGTCAAAACGTGTACTACAAAACAGAGTTTGTATTACAGGTGCAGAAATCATCCCCTCCCCTCCCCCACTCCATCCATCCTCCCTCCTCCCTCCTCTCTCTCTCTCTCTCTCTTCAATTCAATTCAATTTAAGGACTTTATTAGCATGGGAAAGATATGTTAACATTGCCAAAGCAAGTAAACTAGATAATAAAGAAAAGTGAAATAAACAATAAAATTAACAGTAAACATTACACTCACAAAAGTCCTCTCTCTCTCTTGCTCTCTATTGCCCCCCCTCCTCTTTGCTCTCTCTCCTTTCTTTATATCCAGTCTCTACAGTCTTTCTACTTCTCTCTCTTGTTCTCTCTCCTTCTATCCACACTGTTTCTACTTCTCTCTCTCGTTCTCTCTCCTTCTATCCACACTGTGTTTCTAGTGAGATCACGTCTGGGACCAGGCTAGTGAGATGAGATCTGGGACCAGGTGACTGAGATCAGATTGAGGACCAGGCTAGTGGGATCATATCTGGGACCAGGCTAGTGAGATGAGATCTGGAACCAGGCTAGTGAGATCAGATCTGGGACCAGGCTAGTGAGATCAGATCTGGGACCAGGCTAGTGAGATCAGATCTGGGACCAGGCTAGTGAGATCAGATCTGGAACCAGGCTAGTGAATAGGGTGTCTGTCTCCCCATGTCTAATGATCTGACTCATTCAGTCTTGTGATCAGAATCCCTGCAGGACATAATATTGGTCCCGCCGAATGACTTCTATGAATCTCCACAGAGAAACCAAATCAGTTCTGACAATCAATACATTCAGTTCTCTGCTGGCAGGTCTGGCTGGGCTGGAGATAACTATCTCTCTGTGTCTCAAGGTGGGCACTGGGAAAATACTGGGTTACTGGGTTACTGTGGTCCTCACTGGGCACTGGGAAAATACTGGGTTAGTGGGTTCCTGTGGTCTTCACTGGGCACTGGGAAAATACTGGGTTAGTGGGTTCCTGTGGTCTTCACTGGGCACTGGGAAAATACTGGGTTAGTGGGTTCCTGTGGTCTTCACTGGGCACTGGGAAAATACTGGGTTAGTGGGTTCCTGTGGTCCTCAACGGCTACTCAGAGACAACACATAAACGCCTTTATCAAAAACGACAGCTATTTAGGCGTACGTGACCGTGACAGAACTCTATTGAAAACAGCTGTAATGTACTGCCATGGTTCAGAACGTTGGAGATCACGATCATTTTCACTGACCATCTCCATAGAAACTGAAGTTCAATATGTCATTAAATCACTCAAACAAAGCCTTGAATACAAAATGGCCCGGTCACACTGGTCCTGTCACAATCCTTACATAAGAGGATAGCAGTAAACATGCAGTGTACTAACATTTAAAGTCAATAAAGTTGTTTTACCCATTTAAATAAGTCAATAGCTTGTGGGGAAAGTGGCAACAGCTAAAGGCTTTAAAAGCTTTTGAAGCCACAGCTCTCCCATGGATGAAACAGCCATGCTGTTAGCTCCAAAATGGCCGCCCAGCTGCTCTGCCTGCAGGAACCACAAAACAGCCAGCCCAGGAAATTAACAACAGGAAGTAAATAAACAACATACCAGGGGATTAGGCCTACTGCTGAGTGGCAGTAAAGTCACCAGGGATTGGACAGTTTTACCAGGGGAGAGACTAAACCCACTAAACCCACTCTTAATGCACATCTGGAATGGATTCTACTGGAATGTGGATGTTTCACGACACAACCAGTCATCAACGTTCAACACCAAGTTATCTTGGCTTTTTTACCACATTTCTCTGTAGTTACTGTTGCGTCAGTTAGGATGAATCAAAAGAGTTTGAAAGTTTTAAGATGTTTAAGAGAGACTGGAGAGAGGCAAAATGTCTGACACACCTTCCTCCTGCTGCTCCAAGACAAGGCTTTAGTGCAGCCAGACCTGACTCTGAATAGTACCTACACGCACGCACTCACACACACACACACACACACACACACACACACACACACACACACACACACACACACACACACACACACACACACACACATGCACATGCACACACGCCCACTATGCACACACGCCCACTATGCACGAGTGTGTCCGGGTCTGGCTGTGCTGGTCACTCTGTCTCTGCAGAGTTCTACTTCCTGTCTCTGGGCTGCTGCAGTGGGGTGGGACTAATCCCCCTATTGAACGCTGGAACCCCACGTTTCCTACTCACGCCGGGATGGATGACACACCCACCACAACACACCATGGAGCCCTCACCGCCCACTCACATGCAAGAACACACGTATGCACTCACTCACTCACTCACTCACTCACTCACTCACTCACTCACTCACTCACTCACTCACACACACACACACACACACACACACACACACACACACACACACACACACACACACACACACACACACACACACACACACACACACACACACACACTAACAGAGCTCTACTTCCTAAGGCGGCTGAAGAAATGTGGCATGCCGCCCTGGGTCCTCTCCACACATCCCAGCCACGAGCTGTTCTCTCCCTTACCGTCGAGCAGACCCACACATCCCATCTAGTGCTACCAGACTCTTATTATAATGCTCAGTTTATACACAGGCCCCCATCCCCAATACACATGTAAATATTGGACTATTAATTGTGCCTTCCTGTATTATACTTATGCTAAAATATATATATTTTTTATATTTATTTTTGAGCCATTTACTTTATGTTCATATTCTTATCTGTTGTGATTTATTATTGTTGTTGCATTGTCGACAAGGAACCTGCAAGTAAGCATTTCATTGGACGAGGTATACCATGTGACTAATACAACTTGAAACTTGAAAGGGAGCATATGAGTTTGGATACCAGGCTTGGACAACATAGGTGTAAGCCTGTTCTGTGTTAGTGGAGCGTTACAGAATGGAAGGAAGGCTCTGGGTGTAAAATCAAATGAGACATTCTCCACTACCGCCAAACTGTGGGCAAATATTTGTGCATACCGCTACGGGTTCCCCATGTCGTGCCAACTCAATGGTTCTGTAAGTAACTGTCCGTTGGGGCACTGTCTCTCTGTCTCTCTCTCTCTGTCTCTATGTGTCTCTGTGTCTCTCTCTCTCAATTCAGTTCAATTAAAGGGGCTTTATTGTCATGGGAACATATGTTAACATTTCCAAAGCAAGTGAAGTAGATAATAAATAAAAGTGAAATGAACAATGAAAATGAACAGTAAACATTACACTCACAGAAGTTACAAAATAATAAAGACATTTCAAATGTCATAATATGTATATATATACAGTGTTGTAACGATGTGCATATAGTGAAATAAATAAACATAAACATGGGTTGTATTTACAATGGTTGCCCTTTTCTTGTGGCAACAGGTCACAAATCTTGCTGCTGTGATGGCACACTGTGGTATTTCACCCAGTAGATATGGGAGTTTATCAAAATAGGATTTGTTTTCTAATTCTTCGTGGGTCTGTGTAATCTGAGGGAAATATGTATCTCTAATACGGTCATACTGTAACTCCTGCTCCCGCTATTCCCCCCTGGAGCTCGAGGGCGCCAGGCTCCCCAGCATTGCGCACTCCTGCCACCGTTATTACGCTCATCTGCCTTCTCCCCGTCACGTCCAAAAGCGATTATTGGACTCACCTGGACTCAATCACCTGTTTATTTCCTCCCCTATATTTGTCAGTTCCCCAGCTCTTTTCCCTGCTGCTGCATTGATTGTCGTTTGTCATTTTGTATCCGTGTGCTGATGCTGTTTCTGTCTTGCTCTTTGTCTGTTCCTAATTAAATGTCATCTCCTCGTACCTGCTGCTCGTCTCCGTCAGTCCTCACACATTTGGCAGGAGGTTAGGAAGTAGCTCAGTTTCCACCTCATTTTGTGGGCAGTGTGCACATACCCGGTCTTCTCTTGAGCCAGGTCTGCCTACGGCGGCCTCTCTCAATAGCAAGGCTATGCTCATTGAGTCTGTACATAGTAAAGTTTTCCTTAAATGTGGGTCAGTCCAGTGGTCAGGTATTCTACCACTGTGTTCTCTCTCTTTAGGGGCGAATAGCATTCTAGTTTAGTCTGTTTTTTGTTAATTCTTTCCAATGTGTCAAGTATTTATCTTTTTGTTTTCTAATGATTTGGTTGGGTCTAATTGTGTTGCTGTCGTGGGGCTCTGTGGGGTGTGTTTGTGTTTGTGAACAGAGCCCCAGGACCAGCTTGCTTAGGGGACTCTTCTCCAGGTTCATCTCTCTGTAGGTGATGGCTTTGTTATGGAAGGTTTGGGAATCGCTTCATTTTAGGTGGTTGTAGAATTTAACCGCTCTTTTCTGGATTTTGATGATTAGCGGGTATCGGCCTAATTCTGCTCTGCATGCATTATTTGCTGTTTTACGTTGTACACAGAGGATATTTTTGCAGAATTCTGCATGCGGAGTCTCAATTTGGTGTTTGTCCCATTTTGTGAATTCTTGGTTGGTGAGCGGACCCCAGACCTCACAACCATAAAGGGCAATGGGTTCTATAACTGATTCAAGAATATTTTTTCCAGATTCTAATTGGTATGTTGAATTTGATGTTGCTTTTGATGACATAGAAGGCCCTACTTGCATCGTTTCTCAGCTCGATCATAGCTTTGTGGAAGTTACCTGTGGGGCTGATGTTTAGGCCGAGATATGTACAATTAAAATCGGAAGTTTAATTACACCTTAGCCAAACACATTTAAACTCAGTTTTTCACAATTCTTGACATTTAATCCTAGTAAAAATTCCCTGTCAGTAAGGATCACCACTTTATTTAAGAATGTGAAATGTCAGAATAATAGAGAGAATGATTTATTTCAGCTTTTATTTCTTTCATCACATTCCCAGTAGGTCAGAAGTTTACATACACTCAATTAGTATTTGGTAGAGTTGCCTTTCAATTGTTTAACTTAGGTCAAACGTTTTGGGTAGCCTTCCACAAGCTTCCCACAATAAGTTGGGTGAATTTTGGTCCATTCCTCCTGACAGAGCTGGTGTAACTGAGTCAGGTTTGTAGGCCTCCCTGCTCACACACGCTTTTTCAGTTCTGTCCACAAATGTTCTATAGGAATGAGGTCAGTGCTTTGTGATGGCCACTCCAATACCTTGACTTTGTTGTCCTTAAGCTTTTTTGCCACAACTTTGGAAGATTGCTTGGAGTCATTGTCCATTTGCGACCAAGCTTTAACTTCCTGACTGATGTCTTGAGATGTTGCTTCAATATATCCACATAATTTTCCTACCTCATTATGCCATCTATTTTGTGAAGTGCACCAGTCCCTCCTGCAGCAAAGCACCCCCACAACATGCTGCCACCCCCGTCCTTCCCGGTTGGGATGGTGTTCTTCAGCTTGCAAGCATCCCCCTTTTTCTTCCAAACATAACAATGGTCATTATCGCCAAACAGTTCTATTTTTTTTTCATCAGACCAGAGGACATTTCTCCAAAAAGTATGATATTTGTCCCCATGTGCAGTTGCAAACCGTAGTCTGTCTTTATATTTATGGCGGTTTTGGAGTAGTGGCTTCTTCTTTGCTGAGCGGCCTTTTAGGTTAAGTCGACATAGGACTCGTTTTACTGTGGATATAGATACTTTTGTACCTGTTTCCTCCAGCATCATCACAAGGTCCTTTGCTGTTGTTCTGGGATTGATTTGCATTTTTCGCACCACATTACATTCATCTCTAGGAGACAGAACGCGTCTTCTTCCTGAGCGGTATGACGGCTGCGTGGTCCCATGGTGTTTATACTTGCATACTATTGTTTGTACAGATGAACGTGGTACCTTCAGGCATTTGGAAATTGCTCCCAAGGATGAACCAGACTTGTGGAGGTCTACAATTTTTTTGCTGAGGTCTTGGCTGATTTCTTTAGATTTTTCCATGATGTGAAGCAAAGAGGCACTGAGTTTGAAGGTAGGCCTTGAAATACATCCACAGGTGCACCTCCAATTGACTCAAATGATGTCAATTAGCCTATCAGAAGCTTCTAAAGCCATGACATAATTTCAGAAATTTTCCAAGCTGTTTAAAGGCGCAGTCAACTTAGTGTATGCAAACTTCTGACCCACTGGATTTGTGATACAATGAGTTAAAAGTGAAATAATCTGTCTGTAAACAATTGCACAAAGTAGATTTCCTAACCAACTGTCACGCCCTGAACATCGTAAGCTGTTTTTCTCTCTGTGTTGGTCGGGGCGTGATGGTGACTTGGGTGGGTTATCTAGGTGTATCTGTATGTCTATGGTGGCCTGATATGGTTCCCAATCAGAGGCAGCTGTTTATCGTTGTCTCTGATTGGGGATCATATTTAGGCAGCCATTTCCCTTTCGTGTTTGTGGGATCTTGTCTATGTTTTGTTGCTTGTATGCGGTTGTTGTATAGCGTTTCGTTTGTTAAGTGTTCATTCATTAAAAGAAAATGTACGCATACCACGCTGTGCCTTGGTCTCACTCTTACGACGAATGTGACACCAACTTGCCAAAACTGTAGTTTGATGACAAGACATTTGTGGAGTGATTGACAAATGAGTTTTAATGACTCCAGCCTAAGTGTATGTAAACTTCCGACTTCAACTGTATAGTTTTTTGTGTGCTCCAGGGCAACAGTGTCTAGATGGAATTTGTATTTGTGGTCCTGGTGACTGGACATCTTTTGGAACACCATTATTTTTGTCTTACTGAGATTTACTGTCAGGGCTCAGGTCTGGCAGAATCTATGCAGAAGATCTAGGTGCTGCTGTAGGCCCTCCTTGGTTGGGGACAGAAGCACCAGATCATCAGCGAACAGTAGACACTTGACTTCAGATTCTATTAAGGTGAGGCCGGGTGCTACAGACCGTTCTAGTGCCCTCGCCAATTCATTGATATATATGTTGAGGGGGGTGTTTTTAGCTTTAGATTTTAGAGCTTTAGATTTTATAATGTCTTATGTTTTTCCCTCCTACACCACTTTCCATCAATTTGTATTGCAGACCCTTATGCCAAATTGAGTCAAAGGCTTTTTTTTTATCAACAAAGCATGAGAAGACTTTGCCTTTGTTTTGGTTTGTCAATTAGGGTGTGGAGGGTGAATATGTGGTCTGTTGTATGATAATTTGGTAAATAGCCAATTTGACGTCTCACTCTCTGTCCGTCTCTCTGCCTCTGAGTGGCGTGTGGGACAGATCATGAGAGTGTATTATGGCTATTGAAGGGGGGACTGTACAGAAGTCAAGTGTCTATGTCAAGGGGTCACTTGGAATGTTGCTAAATAGGGGGATACTTGTCTTTGTAAGTCAGACTGGAGGGGACATGTTGCTAAATAGAGGGATCCTTAGAAGCCTAAACTCACATTATGGTTATGTAAGACTCAGACAAGAGGGGACATGTTGCTAAATAGGGGGATCCTTAGAAGCCTACACGTTATGGTTATGAAAGAGTCAGACAGGAAGGGACTGAAGGAAAGAGAGAGAGAATTAGAAGGACATGGTGAGAGGGGGAGAAGGGAGATAGAAAGAGAGGGAGTCAGAATGACAAAAGTAAACAAGTTTGAAATGAGTTCCCGAAGAGTCACTGGGTTTAGGAAAACATTCCTGGAACATTGGAACGAGCACCCTTGTGAGTGCACGGGGGCAGAAACAAGCACCCTTGTGAGTGCACAGGGGCAGAAACAAGCACCCGTGTGAGTGTACGGGGGCAGAAACAATCACCCTTATAAGCACCCTTGTGATTGTATGGGGGCAGAAACAAGCACCCTTGTGAGTGTACAGGGGCAGAAACAAGTGGCCATGCACTAAATGACTGAGAAGGGACTTTGTTCAATGAGAAATACTAGTTTAGAAAGTAGTTGATAATGTCTCAAAATAGCAGGCCACATTGTTACAACATATTGTGTTTTTGTATATATTGATTGCAGTAGAACAGGTAGTGTAACACCAAAACAATACACACACACACACACGCACGCACACACACACACACCTCCCATTCCTCAAACACCCCCCTCCCCATATCCTTCATGCCCAAACCCCCTTCCATCAGATTTCAATCTAATTAAAAGCCCCCTAGGCGTGATAACAACAACCCTATGCACCGTGTCATTCCAGACCTGTTCATAAAGGCTAACCTCGGCTTTATGAGTCTGGAGTACAGAACGTGTTTAAAGTTTAGCATTTGTTCAAGTCTGCCCGAGGGGGAAACCTCACTGTCTGCCACCTTAACCATGAACACCACCGACTCTTAGCAGTAAGACATAACATATGTTGTGTCATTAAAAGAAGCACTGTGGAACCCTTGTGAGTCAACACTTGCTCTTCTAGATGCCGGTCATGGCAACAAATGATTATCCAAAACAGATATAATAACCACAAACTTGGAAAGAAAATGTCTAACCTGGATTCAAATCTACAAAAAAAATTGATTATTCATAGCACAGAAATGTGTGAATACAACTTGGTTGCCAATTCTAAGTGGGCGTTGTTCTTCTGAGAGGAAACCTCAACGTTTTCCATCTTTCCTCTCAAGTGCACTAAATAGGAATAGAGTTCCATTTGGGACAGCCAGCTGCCGGTTCAGACAGGAACCACTGAGTATGCAAATCACCAATCAAAGCCACAGGCTTGGAAAGACAGCGACCGACCTGGAATCAAATTATAACAATCATTCATCTTTATTTCATTTAATCTTTATACAGGAAAATGATGCAAATACAGACTGGCTTGTCTTTCCAAGTTGTAAGCTGAGTTGTGAGTTAGTTTCTGTCTGTCTAAAGCTTCCAGAGGTGTTACTCTTCTTTAAAAACATTTTACACAACAATGAATAGTTTGCGGTAAGTGTATGTGTGTGTGTCCGAGCGGGAGCACATGCATGTGTGTGAGCCTCTTAGACTGGAGGGCAATTTTTTTTGCATTTTGTCCGTTTAATACTGATACTTAGTCATTACAGGTGTTCTGGCTGGGGTTTGGGTTACAGACGGTCTTTCAACACATCTCAGAGAATCACTGAAGAGCAACACGCCTTGTTTTGATTGACATGTTCTGCAGAAGTTTCCTCGTTTACGCGGAAACTATTTGGAAATTGTACGCACGCACGCACGCACGCACGCACGCACGCACACACACACACACACACACACACACACACACACACACACACACACACACACACACACAGGCAGAGTTCCTGTGTGCATGCTGAGTAATTTAAGGTAAGTACTTTCATCAATAATTTGTTCAAACATGACGCGCTTCAAGCTACCAGACACACATTGGCTTCAATTATTAAGACAGAGAGACAGAGGCACGGCAGGACCACTAGATGATTAGTATTGTCACATGACAGGACCACTAGTTGATTAGTATTGTCACATGACAGGACCACTAGATGATTAGTATTGTCACATGACAGGACCACTAGTTGATTAGTATTGTCACATGACAGGACCACTAGTTGATTAGTATTGACACATGACAGGACCACTAGATGATTAGTATTGACATGACAGGACCTCTAGATGATTAGTATTGACACATGACAGGACCACTAGACACATGACAGGACTACTAGATGATTAGTATTGACACATGACAGGACCACTAGTTGATTAGTATTGACACATGACAGGACCACTAGATGATTAGTATTGACACATGACAGGACCACTAGATGATTAGTATTGACACATGACAGGACCACTAGACACATGACAGGACCACTAGATGATTAGTATTGACACAGGACAGGACCACTAGATGATTAGTATTGTCACATGACAGGACCACTAGATGATTAGTATTGACACATGACAGGACCACTAGACACATGACAGGACCACTAGTTGATTAGTATTGACACATGACAGGACCACTAGACACATGACAAGACCACTAGATGATTAGTATTGTCACATGACAGGACCACTAGACACATGACAGGACCACTAGACACATGACAGGACCACTAGTTGATTAGTATTGTCACATGACAGGACCACTAGACACATGACAGGACCACTAGACACATGACAGGACCACTAGACACATGACAGGACCACTAGTTGATTAGTATTGACACATGACAGGACCACTAGACACATGACAGGACCACTAGTTGATTAGTATTGTCACATGACAGGACCACTAGACACATGACAGGACCACTAGACACATGACAGGACCACTAGTTGATTAGTATTGTCACATGACAGGACCACTAGACACATGACAGGACCACTAGACACATGACAGGACCACTAGACACATGACAGGACCACTAGTTGATTAGTATTGTCACATGACAGGACCACTAGATGATTAGTATTGTCACATGACAGGACCACTAGACACATGACAGGACACCTAGATGATTAGTATTGACACATGACAGGACCACTAGACACATGACAGGACCACTAGTTGATTAGTATTGTCACATGACAGGACCACTAGATGATTAGTATTGACACATGACAGGACCACTAGACACATGACAGGACCACTAGATGATTAGTATTGACACATGACAGGACCACTAGACACATGACAGGACCACTAGTTGATTAGTATTGTCACATGACAGGACCACTAGATGATTAGTATTGACACATGACAGGACCACTAGTTGATTAGTATTGACACATGACAGGACCACTAGATGATTAGTATTGACACATGACAGGACCACTAGACACATGACAGGACCACTAGTTGATTAGTATTGACACATGACAGGACCACTAGACACATGACAGGACCACTAGTTGATTAGTATTGACACATGACAGGACCACTAGACACATGACAGGACCACTAGATGATTAGTATTGACACATGACAGGACCACTAGATGATTAGTATTGACACATGACAGGACCACTAGATGATTAGGGAATATATTCAAATAAATATTTAGAAATTACATTAAAATAGCTAGTGTATACAGTACACTGTATAAAGTAACCGCATAACTCATTAAAGAAGTTGAGTAGTGGCTACTCAAACATCTCTAACGGTCAGCAGAACTCAAATCATATAAATTGTAGTAACTCAGATATCAATCAGATCTCCTATCACTTAATGTTTTTGAGTACTGTTAACAAATGTTATGCTATTGAGTAAATCTAACTTCATTGATGTATTTTCTGCCAATCTAAAGTGATTTAGTTTTTACAAGTTATGATTATTTTATATTATAAAGTCAATCTGACATGTATAAAATAAGTTGTTCTTGATTCTATTATGTTTTACAACTTTAATTCAAATAATAAAGTAGTAGTCAGACACATTGATATTTGAGTCAACTACACTTGATTTATCTATGTTGTGCTGATGTAGAATTGTTACAGTTATGAATACTTAATAATGCCATGTGGCTCTGTTTTTAGAGGATTGTGGGTATTTCAAAATGTGTAGACTTTGATACTTTTACAGAATGTTGTATGCGTGTTTGAAGAAAGAAAAGTGTATTTCTGAAATAGTATTTAGCAGTTTGTTGTGCTAAGATGTGTAATTAATCGTGATGAACGGATGTAAAAACCACTGGCCAAATTGATGTTCAATAATGAGACAATCCGTTCCTATCATCAACAAGGTCATGGGAACCACTCTTAGTGACTGAGGCTGATGCAGCATCCTGTAAGGATTGCCGCTCTACCTTCAGTTACTGCTATAGAAATGAGCACTGTGCTCAACTATGACTGGTTACAGCTCTACCTCCAGTGACTGCTAGAGGAATGAGCACTGTGTTCAACAATGAATGGTTACAGCTCTACCTCCAGTGACTGCTAGAGAAATGAGAATTGTGCTCAACAATGACTGGTTACAGCTCTACCTCCAGTGACTACTAGAGGAATGAGCACTGTGCGCAACAATGACTGGTTACAGCTCTACCTCCAGTTACTGCTAGAGAAATGAGCACTGTGCTCAACAATGACTGGTTACAGCTCTACCTCCAGTGACTGCTAGAGAAATGAGCACTGTGCTCAACAATGACTGGTTACAGCTCTACCTCCAGTGACTGCTAGAGAAATGAGCACTGTGCTCAACAATGACTGGTTACAGCTCTACCTCCAGTGACTGCTAGAGAAATGAGCACTGTGCTCAACAATGACTGGTTACAGCTCTACCTCCAGTGACTGCTAGAGGAATAAGCACTGTGCTCAACAATGACTGGTTACAGCTCTACCTCCAGTGACTGCTAGAGGAATGAGCACTGTGCTCAACAATGACTGGTTACATCTCTACCTCCAGTTACTGCTAGAGGAATGAGCACTGTGTTCAACAATGACTGGTTACATCTCTACTTCCAGTTACTGCTAGAGGAATGAGCACTGTGCTCAACTATGACTGGTTACAGCTCTACCTCCAGTTACTACTAGAGGAATGAGCACTGTGTTCAACAATGACTGGTTACAGCTCTACCTCCAGTTACCTCCAGTTACTGCTAGGTGAGTTAAAATGACAAATCGCCAAATACATAGCACCCTGTAGCACTCACTTCTGTCATCATCAAGTGCTTTGACAGGCTAGTTAAGAATCATATCACCTCCACCTTACCCAACACCCTGGACCAACTGCAATTTGCATACCATCCCAACAGATCCACAGACGATGCAATCACCATTGCACTGCACATTGAAATACCTATACGTAAGAAGGCTGTTCATCAACTACAGCTCAGCTTTTAACACCATAGTTACCTCCAAACTCATCATTAAGCTCAAGGCCCTAGGTCTGAACCCCTCCCTGTGCAACTGGGTCCTGGACTTCCTGACGACCCCAAGTCGAAAAGGTGGGCAACAACACCTTTGCCACGCTGATCCTATCCTTAGACGAGGGCCCCACAGAGGTGCGTGCTCAGCCCCCTCCTGTACCGCCTGTTCACCCATGACTGCGTCGCCACGCACATCTTCAACTCAATCATCAAGTTTGCTGATGACACAACAGTGGTAGGCCTGATTACCAACAACGATGAGACAGCCAACAGGGAGGAGGTGAGGGCCCTGGCGGAATGGTGCCAAGAAAATAACCTCTCCCTCAACGTCATCAAAATGAAAGCGCTGATCGTGGACTACATGAGACAGCAGAGAGCGCACACCCCCATCCACATTGACGGGGCCACAGTGGAGAAGGTCAAAAGCTTCAAGTTCTGGTCCGTGCACATCACAAACAACCTGAAATGGTCCACCCATACAGACAGTGTGGTGAAGAAGGCACAACAGCACCTCTTCAACCTCAGGAGGCTGAAGAAATTCATCTTGGCCCCTAAGACCCTCACAAACTTCTATAGATGCACCATTGAGAGCATCCTGTCGGATTGTATCACCGCCTGGTACAGCAATTGCACCATTCGCAAATGCAGGGCTCTCCAGAGGGTGGTGTGTATCACCAGGGGCACACTGCCTGCACTGCAGAACATCTAAAGCACCCGGTGTAACAAGAAGATCATCAAGGACCTCAGCTACCAGAGCCACGACCTGTTCACCCCAGTTTCATCTAGAAGGCGGAGACAGTACAGGTGCATCAAAGCTGGGACCAAGACCAAGAGAGGCCATCAGACTGTTAAACAGTCAACACTAGCCGGCGTTCGCCCAGTACCCTGCACTGAACCTTAGTCACTGTTCTAGCTGACCTCCGCCCAGTACCCTGCACTGAACCTTAGTCACTGTTCTAGCCGGCCTTCGCCCAGTACCCTGCACTGAACCTTAGCCACTGTTCTAGCCAACCTCCGCCCAGTACCCTGCACTGAACCTTAGTCACTGTTCTAGCCGGCCTTCGCCCAGTACCCTGCACTGAACCTTAGTCACTGTTCTAGCCGACCTCCGCCCAGTACCCTGCACTAAACCTTAGTCACTGTTCTAGCCGGCCTCCGCCCAGTACCCTGCACTAAACCTTAGTCACTGTTCTAGCCGACCTCCGCCCAGTACCCTGCACTGAACCTTAGTCACTGTTCTAGCCGACCTCCGCCCAGTACCCTGCACTGAACCTTAGCCACTGTTCTAGCCGACCTCCGCCCAGTACCCTGCACTGAACCTTAGTCACTGTTCTAGCCGGCCTCCGCCCAGTACCCTGCACTGAACCTTAGTCACTGTTCTAGCCGACCTCCGCCCAGTACCCTGCACTAAACCTTAGTCACTGTTCTAGCCGACCTCCGCCCAGTACCCTGCACTAAACCTTAGTCACTGTTCTAGCCGACCTCCGCCCAGTACCCTGCACTGAACCTTAGTCACTGTTCTAGCCGACCTCCGCCCAGTACCCTGCACTGAACCTTAGTCACTGTTCTAGCCGGCCTCCGCCCAGTACCCTGCACTGAACCTTAGTCACTGTTCTACCCGGCCTCCGCCCAGTACCCTGCACTGAACCTTAGTCACTGTTCTAGCCGGCCTCCGCCCAGTACCCTGCACTGAACCTTAGTCACTGTTCTACCCGGCCTCCGCCCAGTACCCTGCACTAAACCTTAGTCACTGTTCTAGCCGGCCTCCGCCCAGTACCCTGCACTGAACCTTAGTCACTGTTCTAGCCGACCTCCGCCCAGTACCCTGCACTGAACCTTAGTCACTGTTCTAGCCGGCCTCCGCCCAGTACCCTGCACTAAACCTTAGTCACTGTTCTAGCCGGCCTCTGCCCAGTACCCTGCACTGAACCTTAGTCACTGTTCTAGCCGACCTCCGCCCAGTACCCTGCACTGAACCTTAGTCACTGTTCTAGCCGACCTCCGCCCAGTACCCTGCACTGAACCTTAGTCACTGTTCTAGCCGGCCTCCGCCCAGTACCCTGCACTGAACCTTAGTCACTGTTCTACCCGGCCTCCGCCCAGTACCCTGCACTGAACCTTAGTCACTGTTCTAGCCGGCCTCCGCCCAGTACCCTGCACTGAACCTTAGTCACTGTTCTACCCGGCCTCCGCCCAGTACCCTGCACTAAACCTTAGTCACTGTTCTAGCCGGCCTCCGCCCAGTACCCTGCACTGAACCTTAGTCACTGTTCTAGCCGACCTCCGCCCAGTACCCTGCACTGAACCTTAGTCACTGTTCTAGCCGGCCTCCGCCCAGTACCCTGCACTAAACCTTAGTCACTGTTCTAGCCGGCCTCTGCCCAGTACCCTGCACTGAACCTTAGTCACTGTTCTAGCCGACCTCCGCCCAGTACCCTGCACTGAACCTTAGTCACTGTTCTAGCCGACCTCCGCCCAGTACCCTGCACTGAACCTTAGTCACTGTTCTAGCCGACCTCCGCCCAGTACCCTGCACTAAACCTTAGTCACTGTTCTAGCCGGCCTCCGCCCAGTACCCTGCACTAAACCTTAGTCACTGTTCTAGCCGACCTCCGCCCAGTACCCTGCACTGAACCTTAGTCACTGTTCTAGCCGGCCTCCGCCCAGTACCCTGCACTGAACCGTAGTCACTGTTCTAGCCGACCTCCGCCCAGTACCCTGCACTAAACCTTAGTCACTGTTCTAGCCGACCTCCGCCCAGTACCCTGCACTGAACCTTAGTCACTGTTCTAGCCGGCCTCCGCCCAGTACCCTGCACTGAACCTTAGTCACTGTTCTAGCCGACCTCCGCCCAGTACCCTGCAATAAACCTTAGTCACTGTTCTAGCCGGCCTCCGCCCAGTACCCTGCACTGAACCTTAGTCACTGTTCTAGCCGACCTCCGCCCAGTACCCTGCACTGAACCTTAGTCACTGTTCTAGCCGACCTCCGCCCAGTACCCTGCACTGAACCTTAGTCACTGTTCTAGCCGACCTCCGCCCAGTACCCTGCACTAAACCTTAGTCACTGTTCTAGCCGGCCTCCGCCCAGTACCCTGCACTAAACCTTAGCCACTGTTCTAGCCGACCTCCGCCCAGTACCCTGCACTGAACCTTAGTCACTGTTCTAGCCGGCCTCCGCCCAGTACCCTGCACTGAACCTTAGTCACTGTTCTAGCCGACCTCCGCCCAGTACCCTGCACTAAACCTTAGTCACTGTTCTAGCCGACCTCCGCCCAGTACCCTGCACTAAACCTTAGTCACTTTTCTAGCCGGCCTTCACCCAGTACCCTGCTCTGAACCTTAGTCACTGTTCTAGCCGACCTCCGCCCAGTACCCTGCACTGAACCTTAGTCGCTGTTCTAGCCGACCTCCGCCCAGTACCCTGCACTAAACCTTAGTCGCTGTTCTAGCCGGTCTCCGCCCAGTACCCTGCACTGAACCTTAGTCGCTGTTCTAGCCGACCTCCGCCCAGTACCCTGCACTGAACCTTAGTCGCTGTTCTAGCCGGCCTCCGCCCAGTACCCTGCACTGAACCTTAGTCACTGTTCTAGCCGACCTCCGCCCAGTACCCTGCACTAAACCTTAGTCACTGTTCTAGCCGACCTCCGCCCAGTACCCTGCACTGAACCTTAGTCACTGTTCTAGCCGGCCTCCGCCCAGTACCCTGCACTGAACCTTAGTCACTGTTCTACCCGGCCTCCGCCCAGTACCCTGCACTAAACCTTAGTCACTGTTCTAGCCGGCCTCCGCCCAGTACCCTGCACTGAACCTTAGTCACTGTTCTAGCCGGCCTCCGCCCAGTACCCTGCACTGAACCTTAGTCACTGTTCTAGCCGACCTCCGCCCAGTACCCTGCACTAAACCTTAGTCACTGTTCTAGTCGACCTCCGCCCAGTACCCTGCACTAAACCTTAGTCACTTTTCTAGCCGGCCTTCACCCAGTACCCTGCTCTGAACCTTAGTCACTGTTCTAGCCGACCTCCGCCCAGTACCCTGCACTGAACCTTAGTCACTGTTCTAGCCGACCTCCGCCCAGTACCCTGCACTGAACCTTAGTCACTGTTCTAGCCGGCCTCCGCCCAGTACCCTGCACTGAACCTTAGTCACTGTTCTAGCCGACCTCCGCCCAGTACCCTGCACTAAACCTTAGTCACTGTTCTAGCCGACCTCCGCCCAGTACCCTGCACTAAACCTTAGTCACTGTTCTAGCCGACCTCCGCCCAGTACTCTGCACTGAACCTTAGTCACTGTTCTAGCCGACCTCCGCCCAGTACCCTGCACTGAACCTTAGTCACTGTTCTAGCCGGCCTCCGCCCAGTACCCTGCACTGAACCTTAGTCACTGTTCTACCCGGCCTCCGCCCAGTACCCTGCACTAAACCTTAGTCACTGTTCTAGCCGGCCTCCGCCCAGTACCCTGCACTGAACCTTAGTCACTGTTCTAGTCGACCTCCCACCAGGGACTCTACCCTGAACCTTAGTCACTGTTCTAGCCGACCTCCGCCCAGTACCCTGCACTGAACCTTAGTCACTGTTCTAGCCGGCCTCCGCCCAGTACCCTGCACTGAACCTTAGTCACTGTTCTAGCCGACCTCCGCCCAGTACCCTGCACTGAACCTTAGTCACTTTTCTAGCCGGCCTTCACCCAGTACCCTGCTCTGAACCTTAGTCACTGTTCTAGCCGACCTACCACCCGGGACTCTACCATGCACCTTAGAGACTGCTGCCCTATGTACACAGTCATTGAACACGGGTCACTTTAATAATGTTTACATACTGTTTTACCCACTTCATATGTATATACTGTATTCTAGTCATGGGTTATCCCATATAACTTATTATAGAATTGTTCTGGATTATGTGTGTATTGTTTTAAATGTTTTTTATTGCTAGGTATTACTGCACTGTTGGAGCTAGAAACACAAGCATTTCGCTGCACATGCGATAACATCTGCAAATCTGTGTACGCGACCAATAAACTTTTATTTGATTTGATATACAACAAACAGTAAGACACAACCATTTACACTTGACAAAAAATGAGTAAGGAAGTAGAAGGAGCCCTACATTTTTATGTTCACTAGAACAAACATTAATGTTCAAGTAACTTCCTACGTCATAGTTCAGAATACATAACACAATTTAGTGTCAAAAAGTTCATAAAACACAAAACAGTTCAGTATTTACAACTTTACAGGATAACAATATGGGTGGTGATGTCACTTTAATATTATAATTACTGAACACTGAAATACTTTGGGTTGGGTTACTTGAATGGTTCCAAGCAACAGGTTTCCACAAAAACAATTCTGGTACAGTAGCAATGTTGGTTTCTCCATAAAACATTAAAAGAGCTACATAGTATATAGAGTATCATTATTCTGGTACTGTAGCATGTTGGTTTCTACATAGTATATAGAGTATCATTATTCTGGTACTGTAGCATGTTGGTTTCTACATAGTATATAGAGTATCATTATTCTGGTACTGTAGCATGTTGGTTTCTACATAGTATATAGAGTATCATTATTCTGGTACTGTAGCATGTTGGTTTCTCCATAAAACATTAAAAGAGCTACATAGTATATAGAGTATCATTATTCTGGTACTGTAGCATGTTGGTTTCTCCATAAAACATTAAAAGAGCTACATAGTATATAGAGTATCATTATTCTGGTACTGTAGCATGTTGGTTTCTACATAGTATATAGAGTATCATTATTCTGGTAGTGTAGCATGTTGGTTTCTACATAGTATATAGAGTATCATTATTCTGGTACTGTAGCATGTTGGTTTCTACATAATACATACAGTATCATTATTCTGGTACAGTAGCATGTTGGTTTGTACATAGTATATAGAGTATCATTATTCTGGTACTGTAGCATGTTGGTCTGTACATAGTATATAGAGCATCATTATTCTGGTACTGTAGCATGTTGGTTTCTACATAGTATATAGAGTATCATTATTCTCGTACTGTAGCATGTTGGTTTGTACATAGTATATAGAGTATCATTATTCTGGTACTGTAGCATGTTGGTTTCTACATAGTATATAGAGTATCATTATTCTGATACTGTAGCATGTTGGTTTGTACATAGTATATAGAGTATCATTATTCTGGTACTGTAGCATGTTGGTTTCTACACAGTATATAGAGTGTCATTATTCTGGTACTGTAGCATGTTGGTTTCTACATAGTATATAGAGTATCATTATTCTGGTACTGTAGCATGTTGGTTTGTACATAGTATATAGAGTATCATTATTCTGGTACTGTAGCATGTTGGTCTGTACATAGTATATAGAGCATCATTATTCTGGTACTGTAGCATGTTGATTTCTACATAGTATATAGAGTATCATTATTCTGGTACTGTAGCATGTTGGTTTGTACATAGTATATAGAGTATCATTATTCTGGTACTGTAGCATGTTGGTTTCTACATAGCATATAGAGTATCATTATTCTGGTACTGTAGCATGTTGATTTCTACATAGTATATAGAGTATCATTATTCTGGTACTGTAGCATGTTGGTTTCTACATAGTATATAGAGTATCATTATTCTGGTACTGTAGCATGTTGGTTTGTACATAGTATATAGAGTATCATTATTCTGGTACTGTAGCATGTTGGTTTGTACATAGTATATAGAGTATCATTATTCTGGTACTATAGCATGTTGGTTTGTACATAGTATATAGAGTATCATTATTCTGGTAGTGTAGCATGTTGGTTTATACATAGTATATAGAGTATCATTATTCTGGTACTGTAGCATGTTGGTTTGTACATAGTATATACAGTATCATTATTCTGGTACTGTAGCATGTTGGTTTGTACATAGTATATAGCATGCAAGAGAAAATCCCATAAGAAGAAGCTATAGTCTCTAGGTCTGATCATGACACTGAAAAACACAGTCACTTGCTCACAAATCACAGAAATACATTTCAGTAGTTAATTTGAGTTGAAAGACTGTAAACAACCACGTGATGAATGTCATTTCGCAGATGCTTTTATCCAAAGCAACTTAGATTCATGCTTGCATATATTTTACGTATGGGTGGTCCCATGAATCGAACCCACTATCCTGACTTTGCAAGAACCACACTCTACCAACTGAGATATGGAGGACCAAGAAGAACCTTCCTTCCAAAACAAAAGAACATTTACAATGGGGACAGGTTTGCCAAGCATTGTTCCATTTAGGCTAGCGCATTGTGGGCCAAAACACTTCCAGGTGAAGACAGTAGATGGTTAAATAGAGTTTGCTTCCCAAATAGAACCCTATTCCCTATATAGTGCACTTCTTTGCAGCTATTCCCTATATAGTGCACTACTTTGCAGCTATTCCCTATATAGTGCACTACTTTGCAGCTATTCCCTATGTAGTGCACTACTTTGCAGCTATTCCCTATATAGTGCACTACTTTGCAGCTATTCCCTATATAGTGCACTACTTTGCAGCAGGCCCCATAGTGGTGCCATTTTGGATGTATCCATTGTTTGTTTGAGGTTCTGGGAGATGTTCTATGGGACTGGGAACATGAGATATAACAAGGGTTGAAACATGTTGGAAACCCTATAGGGGATAAGGACTAACAACCACAGCAATTAGCTTTTCAATCACAACCAAACAACGCCCACAACCAAACAGCGGCCACAAACCAACTAAAAGAAAGGAGATAATGGCTAACGGACCGACACAAGGAGAGGCGTCATTAGTGGTAGAGCTGTGGTGGAGGGAGATGAATGTTTTGACGGTTACATGTTGAGTGGACTGCAGCAGGAAGGAACTCATGGATGTCCTTGGGAAAGAAACCCTGATGACAGCTTGATGTCGAAATGTTGGTGGGTAAACAGTCCGACCTACTAGAGCTGCTTCTCTTTCTCTTCTGAAGTGTCCTCGGGAATGTTACATGTTGCCTGAGTGGGAGGAACTATCTGGTTGTGTATAACAAACTGCATCCAAAAGGACTTCTCAAATGAATTATTTTAAATTACTTTCATATAATATGAATCATAAGACATTTAAAAAAAATGTATATAGATATATATATATATATTCAGCATATTTTAAGTAACCAAAAACAACACGTAAGACGGTGAGCGAACACAGTTCCAGAAGCTAATTTGGAACACAGGTCCCTGCTGTTGTGTTATTCTAAGAGCTCCATGTTGTGATGTCACAATGTGACGCGCCTTTGACTTTTTCCTTTGTCGGCCCTGAGGCGAGAAATGTCCCTGCTGGGCCACTGTAGGGTTGTGGCAGGGGCACAATAGGTCCAGGGCATCTGTGTGGGTCGACCAGTCAGCACAGAACAAGGTGAACCAGTACCTCCCTCAGTTACTCCCTTTCAGAGCAATACAAAGGGCAGACGCAGACGCAGACGCCTCCCCCCTCACACACACACACACACACACACACACACACACACACACACACACACACACACACACACACACACACACACACACACACACACACACACACAGGCCACAGCCAGTAAGAGCTGAATCTACTAAGAGAGTTTTCCAACGAAACATTCTGAGCCTGTAAGAAGCTACAAGAACGTCCTCAGTCCATTACATGTCCTATTCCATGCTATCTTTGGCTGATTACATTACATACACCCATTACATGGCCCCTTTGCAATGGTTTCACATGACTTTTAGAAAAGGAACTGATTATTAATGATGTGAATAATTGTCAAAGCCCCAATGGTTATAATATAATAATTGTCAAGCCTCAGCTGGTTAGCGTTCTGTTCTGTTCTGTTCAACACAACAACATCAGCTGGTTAGCATTCTGTTCAACACAACACAACAACATCAGCAGGTTAGCATTCTGTTCAACACAACACAACAACATCAACTGGTTAGCATTCTGTTCAACACAACACAACAACATCAACTGGTTAGCGTTCTGTTTAACAGAACACAACAACATCAACTGGTTAGCATTCTGTTCAACACAACAACATCAACTGGTTAGCATTCTGTTCAACAGAACACAACAACATCAACTGGTTAGCATTCTGTTCAACAGAACAACATCAACTGGTTAGCATTCTGTTCAACACAACACAACAACATCAACTGGTTAGCATTCTGTTCAACAGAACACAACAACATCAACTGGTTAGCATTCTGTTCAACACAACAACATCAACTGGTTAGCATTCTGTTCAACACAACACAACAACATCAGCTGGTTAGCATTCTGCTCAACACAACAACATCAGCTGGTTAGCATTCTGTTCAACACAACACAACAACATCAGCTGGTTAGCATTCTGCTCAACACAACAACATCAGCTGGTTAGCATTCTGTTCAACACAACACAACAACATCAACTGGTTAGCATTCTGCTCAACACAACACAACAACATCAACTGGTTAGCATTCTGTTCAACACAACAACATCAGCTGGTTAGCATTCTGTTCAACACAACACAACAACATCAGCTGGTTAGCATTCTGCTCAACACAACACAACAACATCAGCTGGTTAGCATTCTGCTCAACACAACACAACAACATCAACTGGTTAGCATTCTGTTCAACACAACACAATGACATCAGCTGGTTAGCATTCTGTTCAACACAACAACATCAGCTGGTTAGCATTCTGTTCAACACAACACAACAGCATCAACTGGTTAGCATTCTGTTCAACACAACACAACAACATCAACTGGTTAGCGTTCTGTTTAACACAACACAACAACATCAACTGGTTAGCATTCTGTTCTGTTCTGTTCAACACAACAACATCAACTGGTTAGCATTCTGTTCAACACAACACAACAACATCAACTGGTTAGCATTCTGTTCAACACAACACAACAGCATCAACTGGTTAGCATTCTGTTCAACACAACACAACAACATCAGCTGGTTAGCATTCTGTTCAACACAACAACATCAACTGGTTAGCATTCTGTTCAACACAACAACATCAACTGGTTAGCATTCTGTTCAACACAACAACATCAACTGGTTAGCATTCTGTTCAACACAACAACATCAACTGGTTAGCATTCTGTTCAACACAACAACATCAGCTGGTTAGCATTCTGCTCAACACAACAACATCAGCTGGTTAGCATTCTGTTCAACACAACAACATCAACTGGTTAGCATTCTGCTCAACACAACACAACAACATCAACTGGTTAGCATTCTGTTCAACACAACACAACAACATCAACTGGTTAGCATTCTGTTCAACACAACACAACAACATCAGCTGGTTAGCATTCTGCTCAACACAACAACATCAACTGGTTAGCATTCTGTTCAACACAAAACAATGACATCAACTGGTTAGCATTCTGTTTAACACAACACAACAACATCAGCTGGTTAGCATTCTGTTCAACACAACAACATCAACTGGTTAGCATTCTGTTCAACACAACACAACAACATCAACTGGTTAGCATTCTGCTCAACACAACAACATCAACTGGTTAGCATTCTGCTCAACACAACACAACAACATCAACTGGTTAGCATTCTGTTCAACACAACAACATCAGCTGGTTAGCATTCTGTTCAACACAACAACATCAACTGGTTAGCATTCTGCTCAACACAACAACATCAACTGGTTAGCATTCTGTTCAACACAACAACATCAACTGGTTAGCATTCTGTTCAACACAACACAACAACATCAACTGGTTAGCATTCTGTTCTGTTCTGTTCAACACAACAACATCAACTGGTTAGCATTCTGTTCAACACAACAACATCAACTGGTTAGCATTCTGTTCAACACAACAACATCAACTGGTTAGCATTCTGTTCAACACAACAACATCAGCTGGTTAGCATTCTGTTCCACACAACAACATCAGCTGGTTAGCGTTCTGTTCAACACAACACAAGGACCTCAGCTGGTTAGCGTTCTGTTCAACACAACACAACAACATCAGCTGGTTAGCATTCTGTTCAACACAACACAACAACATCAACTGGTTAGCATTCTGTTCAACACAACAACATCAACTGGTTAGCATTCTGTTCAACACAACACAACAACATCAACTGGTTAGCGTTCTGTTTAACACAACACAACAACATCAACTGGTTAGCATTCTGTTCAACACAACACAACAACATCAACTGGTTAGCGTTCTGTTTAACACAACACAACAACATCAACTGGTTAGCATTCTGTTCAACACAACAACATCAACTGGTTAGCATTCTGTTCAACACAACACAACAACATCAACTGGTTAGCATTCTGTTCAACACAACACAACAACATCAACTGGTTAGCGTTCTGTTTAACACAACACAACAACATCAACTGGTTAGCATTCTGTTCAACACAACACACTCAGCCATAGAGAGCAGAGTCTGCCGTCAGCCATGACGTTACTGGGTTCACAAGAATCAATTTGCTCACATGGATACTTAAAAGTAGAGATGACTTGAAAGATTGCTCCAAACAGTGCTTTATTCAACAGATTGTGATATTCACATTGACCCCCCCCTCCCGCTACACACACACACACACACATCCATTTATCCATGTGCCCTGGCCTGCTTCCTATCGCCTGGTTCCTACAGCCTCTGAGGCCTCTCTGGGGCAGGAACCACCATCATGTGACCCCAACGCTCCACAAATGCATCACATTTGCCCATGTGATTTTCACCTTCATTTAACGACTAAATGAAAACTGGGTTATCATTACATTTACATTACATTTAAGTCATTTAGCAGACGCTCTTATCCAGAGCGACTTACAAATTGGTGCATTCACCTTATGAAATCCAGTGGAACAACCACTTTACAATAGTGCATCTAACTCTTTTAAGGGGGGGGGGGGGGGTTAGAAGGATTACTTTATCCTATCCTAGGTATTCCTTAAAGAGGTGGGGTTTCAGGTGTCTCCGGAAGGTGGTGATTGACTCCGCTGACCTGGCGTCGTGAGGGAGTTTGTTCCACCATTGGGGTGCCAGAGCAGCGAACAGTTTTGACTGGGCTGAGCGGGAACTGTACTTCCTCAGAGGTAGGGAGGCGAGCAGGCCAGAGGTGGATGAACGCAGTGCCCTTGTTTGGGTGTAGGGCCTGATCAGAGCCTGAAGGTACGGAGGTGCCGTTCCCCTCACAGCTCCGTAGGCAAGCACCATGGTCTTGTAGCGGATGCGATATCATTATCATTGATACTTAAACGAAATGGTAAACATGGTGTGGTTACACAAACGAGAACTATTTATTGAAATACAGTAATGTCCTATCATAGTGAGACTGAAGGATGGAGGACCACCAGGAGAAGAGAGACGGTAGTCAGTAGAGCGGAGGGGGTTTGGAATCACACTCTCGCCATGAGGTAGCCCTCGTCTGAGACTTAAGCTTAAATGTCGACCACAAATATTTCCTCTCCGTCTAATGGTTGAGACGTTGGTTTAGCGTGTGACAGGACCCTGCTTCAAACCCAATACTTACATCAGGGTCCGTATTCATAAATGCGTCTAAGGGTAGCAGTGCTGATCTAGGACCAATTTAGCCTTTTAAATCATACTAAAGCCCTCCTACAGTGAGACTATGAATAAGGCCCTGGACTAACCAGAGTAGTGACCCTTGTAGAGGTTCTGCTCTCATCCTTCATTCATGTCTCCATAGCCTGAGGCACACGTGTCTAACTCATTCCACAGAGACCCGAGTGTCTGCAGGTTTTCGCTCCTCCTTTGTACTTGATTGATGAATTAAGGTCACTGATTAGTAAGGAACTCCCCTCACCTCGTTGTCTAGGTCTTCACTGAAGAAACAAAAACCCGCAGACACTAGGACCTCTGTGGAATGAGTTTGACACCCCTGGCCTAAGGACTCATAGTTACATCAGGGTCCGTATTCATAAGGCGTCTAAGAGCAGGATGGCTGATCTAAGATCAGTTTATCCTTTTACATCATAATAAATAAGATGTGGGGGCTGATCCTTGATCAGCACTCGTACTCTGAGACCCTTCTAGATTCTGCTATTGTCCTTCATTCATATCTCCATAGCCTACGGAGTCATTCCTGTCAAAGTGGGGGTTCATGGCTCATGAGCACAATGGCCTGACGAAGTGCAGGGCTAGCAGAACACTGAACACTGCTTCCTATAGCCAGGATGAACTACAGAGGGAAAGACAGCTGCTGTCTGTCAATGAGATAAACTCAATGTGTCACTGGACGTCAATTCCCCTCAAGCAGTGAACATATGGTGTTGCCTGTTGAAACATGCTGCATGATGACATTGGGGTCAATGGTGGGGACAATCAAGGGGATATTGAGTTCCAGTGTTGGGCTGGTGAGGGTATACACTACAGTAGACAATTGTCTAGAGTGAGTTGTTGACACACACACACACACACACACACACACACACACACACACACGCACACACACGCACACGCACGCACACACACACACACACACACACACACACACACACACACACACACACACACACACACACACACACACACACACGCAAGTGTGTCATCTCCAGTAGAGTTGGGTGATTTGGATAAAAATCCATATCTTGATAAATTTCCTGAATTGATGCCATGAGGAAAAACAGAACGATAAGTTTATAACATGAATGTGCAGCACAGGAAAAATAAATAAATAAATCCTTTAAACTACTACTGCTACTCTCCGTAGTTTGATGGTTGTAGTCGCCATCAATTGTGCCATTAACAAGCACCCATATTAGCAAACATATTTAATTTCAAACAAATTATTAGAATATAGGCTACTTATTGCAATTAATGATATCAGCAAAATTCTTGCAATAAGTGATGATAACTTTCGGTTTATCATCACAGCTCTAATCTCCAGGGCTCCGTTTCTCAGAACATTCTATTCATTTACATACAGTATTTTTGATTTTTTGATTTAGCAGATGCTGGTATCCAGAGCGACTTGCAGGCGCAATTAGGGTTAAGTGTCTTGCTCAAGTGTCACGTTCCTGACCTATTTATGTTAGTTGTTATGTGTGTTAGTTGGTCAGGACGTGAGGTTGGGTGGGCATTCTATGTTTTCTGTTTCTGTGTTGGTTTTGGGTTACCTGGTATGGCTCTTAATTAGAGGCAGGTGTTTGGCGTTCCTCTAATTAAGAGTCATATTTAGGTAGGCGTTGTCACAGTGTTCGTTGTGGGTGATTGTCTCCTGTGTCAGTATGTATGTTCGTACCACATGGGACTGTAGCGTTTGTTTGTTTCGTTTCGTTTCGATGTCGTCTGTTTCCTGTACGTAAGTTTATGTTTAGTTATGTAAGTTTATGTTCAGGTTTCGTCAACGTCGTTTTGTTATTTTGTAGTTTGGAAAGTGTTTGTTTCGTTTCGTGTTTTGCCATCAGCGTTGTTAAATAAAAGATGGCTTATTTCCCACAAGCTGCGTTTTGGTCTTCAGATCCCTCTCTCCTCACCTCATCCGAGGATGAGGAGAGCGTCACCCGTTACATCAAGGGAACATTGAATCAGCGACCTTTAGGTTACTGGCCCGATGCCGTTAACTGCTAGGCTACCTGACTCCCCATTCCAGATAGAATGTGAGAAGTTGGTCATGACGTTACCTTGTGACAACGAGGTGAAAGTCTATTTAGTCTGGCAGAAGAAATGAAGAAGAGAGATGAATTTGCACCAGACCAAGTGCCAAGCTAATTATTATATACCACCCCAAGTGCCAAACTAATTATTATATACCACCCCAAGTGCCAAACTAATTATTATATACTACCCCAAGTGCCAAACTAATTATTATATACCACCCCAAGTGCCAAACTAATTATTATATACTACCCCAAGTGCCAAACAAATTATTATATACTACCCCAAGTGCCAAACTAATTTTTATATACCACCCCAAGCGCCAAACTAATTATTATATACTACCCCAAGTGCCAAACAAATTATTATATACTACCCCAAGTGCTAAACTAATTATTATATACCACCCCAAGTGCCAAACTAATTATTATATACCACCCCAAGTGTCAAACAAATGATTACAAACCACACCAAGTGCCCAATCACTTGTTATTATTATTATGACATAGACGGTATGACAGCTCTCTGTGAGGTCCAAAGAAGACACTCTACCATGTGGTTACAAATATACCCTATTCACAGCGACTCTACCATGTGATTACACATATCCCCTATTCACAGCGACTCTACCATGTGATTACACATATCCCCTATTCACAGCGACTCTACCATGTGATTACACATATCCCCTATTCACAGTGACTCTACCATGTGGTTACACATATCCCCTATTCACAGCGACTCTACCATGTGGTTACACATATCCCCTATTCACAGCGACTCTACCATGTGATTACACATATCCCCTATTCACAGCGACTCTACCATGTGGTTACAAATATCCCCTATTCACAGTGACTCTCCCATGTGGTTACACATATCCCCTATTCACAGCGACTCTACCTATGTGGTTACACATATCCCCTATTCACAGTGACTCTACCATGTGGTTACACATATCCACGATTCACAGTGACTCTACCATGTGGTTACACATATCCCCTATTCATAGTGACTCTACCATGTGGTTACACACACCCCCTATTCACAGTGACTCTACCATGTGGTTACACATATCCCCTATTCACAGTGACTCTACCATGTGGTTACACATATCCCCTATTCACAGTGACTCTACCATGTGGTTACACATATCCCCTATTCACAGTGACTCTACCATGTGGTTACACATATCCCCTATTCACAGTGACTCTACCATGTGGTTACACATACCCCCTATTCACAGTGACTCTACCATGTGGTTACACATATCCCCTATTCACAGTGACTCTACCATGTGGTTACACATATCCCCTATTCACAGTGACTCTACCATGTGGTTACACATACCCCCTATTCACAGTGACTCTACCATGTGGTTACACATATCCCCTATTCACAGTGACTCTACCATGTGGTTACACATATCCCCTATTCACAGTGACTCTACCATGTGGTTACACATATCCCCTATTCACAGTGACTCTACCATGTGGTTACACATATCCCCTATTCACAGTGACTCTACCATGTGGTTACACATACCCTCTATTCACAGTGACTCTCCATGTGGTTACACATATCCCCTATTCACAGTGACTCTACCATGTGGTTACACATACCCCCTATTCACAGTGACTCTACCATGTGGTTACACATATCCCCTATTCACAGTGACTCTACCATGTGGTTACACATATCCCCTATTCACAGTGACTCTACCATGTGGTTACACATATCCCCTATTCACAGTGACTCTACCATGTGGTTACACATATCCCCTATTCACAGTGACTCTACCATGTGGTTACACATATCCCCTATTCACAGTGACTCTACCATGTGGTTACACACATCCCCTATTCACAGTGACTCTACCATGTGGTTACACATACCCCCTATTCACAGTGACTCTACCATGTGTTTACACATATCCCCTATTCACAGTGACTCTATCATGTGGTTACACATATCCCCTATTCACAGTGACTCTACCATGTGGTTACACATATCCCCTATTCACAGTGACTCTACCATGTGGTTACACATATCCCCTATTCACAGTGACTCTACCATGTGGTTACAAATATCCCCTATTCACAGTGACTCTACCATGTGGTTACACACACCCCCTATTCACAGTGACTCTACCATGTGGTTACACATATCCCCTATTCACAGTGACTCTACCATGTGGTTACACATATCCCCTATTCACAGTGACTCTACCATGTGGTTACACATATCCCCTATTCACAGTGACTCTACCATGTGGTTACACATATCCCCTATTCACAGTGACTCTACCATGTGGTTACACATATCCCCTATTCACAGTGACTCTACCATGTGGTTACACATACCCCCTATTCACAGTGACTCTACCATGTGGTTACACACACCCCCTATTCACAGTGACTCTACCATGTGGTTACACATATCCCCTATTCACAGTGACTCTACCATGTGGTTACACATACCCCCTATTCACAGTGACTCTACCATGTGGTTACACACACCCCCTATTCACAGTGACTCTACCATGTGGTTACACATATCCCCTATTCACAGTGACTCTACCATGTGGTTACACATATCCCCTATTCACAGTGACTCTACCATGTGGTTACACATATCCCCTATTCACAGTGACTCTACCATGTGGTTACACATATCCCCTATTCACAGCGACTCTACCTATGTGGTTACACATATCCCCTATTCACAGTGACTCTACCATGTGGTTACACATACCCCCTATTCACAGTGACTCTACCATGTGGTTACACATATCCCCTATTCACAGCGACTCTACCTATGTGGTTACACATATCCCCTATTCACAGTGACTCTACCATGTGGTTACACATACCCCCTATTCACAGTGACTCTACCATGTGGTTACACATATCCCCTATTCACAGTGACTCTACCATGTGGACCTGAGTCCTACTGTACTGGCTCCTTTGCATCACAGTTCCAGCAGCTATGGTGGAAGCGTAACAGGAAGAGCGCAGTACAACTGTGTAAGCTCAGCTCCATAGTGTGTAAAGCCCTATAGAACATGTTTGTACTCAACACACACATAGCTAGTACACTCCTGTCCCCTGCCCACTAAACTACGGAGGAAGTTCCCATTCATTACCATGTTTTATTAGAAGAGAGAAAATAAATGTGGTGTAGGAAAGCTGTGATTAACACCGACTTGACTTGTGATCTACCTTCCTTTTCAACTATATTCTTTCATCTGGCGGTCCTTTATGAGACCTGACAGTAAACATATTCTGGAATTGTCCCACAGGAACCACCTATCACCTGGCGTGCTGAGTTTCAGGGGTCAGGGGTCAGGGGTCAAGGGTCAGGGCAAAAGACATTGACCCGGGGTTGTGGAACTTATGGTTTCCAGTGAGAAAAGTGGTGCCCCTGCCAATTGTAATGAGCTTCACCTGAGCTTTACCTGTGAAGATTTAGAAGGTGACACTAGGCTGTAAATATGACTTAATACAGATGTTGTTTCAATTAGTGAAGTCATGCAGGTCTGTGAAACCAGATGGTGTTGGTGGTGCGTTGCAGTGGGAACACATGCACGCACAAGTACACACACACACACACACACACACACACACACACACACAAGAACACACAGGAACACACACGCGCACACACACACACACACACAGGAACACACACGCGCACACACACACCACACACACACACACACACACACACACACACACACACACACACACACACACACACACACACACACACACACACACACACACACACACACACACACACACACACACACACACACACACACACACACACAGGAACACATGCAAGCACACGCACACACGCGCACACACACACACACACGTGCACACACACACACACACACACACACACACACACACACACACACACACACACACACACACACACACACACACACACACACACACACACACACACACACACACACACACACACACACACACACACACACACACACACACACACACGCCACACACATTTGGGCCGATTTTGAAAGCATCCATTTTCTTTCCTAGAGGGCTTTTCTCTGCTGCTGTTTTGACATAGTCTACCTCCCAAAAGGCCCCCTGTACCCTATTTAGTGCACTACTTTTGACCAGGGCAGCTGGGCCCGTCTGGCTCTGGTCAAAAGTAGTGCACTACATAGGGTACAGGGCGCCTTTTGGGAACCAGCCGAGCTGTATTATTCAGGGGTATCCCCTGAATAATACAGCTCGGCTGCTTCCCACATGGTAGAGTCACAGTACCATGCTAGATTAGCCCGCCAGCTGAGTTCTGATGGATTGACCATGTGTATAACAACTCATAACTAATGAATGAGAGACAGCATCTGACCTGAGTGCAGCCTAGAAATGTAGCCGACGAAGTAAATGCCAGGACTGTCGTCTCTCTACTCTCATACTTAGATAAAGACAAAATGAAACGTAAAATGGTGTTTAAAATCAGACCAAAGACAGTACCCTAACCTAGTACCCTAACCTAATACCCTAACCTAGTACCATAACCTAGTACCATAACCTAGTACCATAACCTAGTTCCATAATCTAGTACCCTAACCTAGTACCCTAACCTAGTACCATAACCTAATACCCTAACCTAATACCCTAACCTAGTACCATAACATAGTACCCTAACCTAGTACCATAACATAGTACCCTAACCTAGTACCCTAACCTCGTACCATAACCTACTGTAGTACCCTAACCTAGTACCCTAACCAAGTACCATACCCTAGTACGCTAACCTAGTACCCTAACCTAGTACCATAACCTAGTTCGCTAACCTAGTACCATAACCTAGTACCCTAACCTACTGTAGCACCCTAACCTAGTACCATAACCTAGTACCCTAACCTAGTACACTAACCTAGTACCCTAACCTAGTACCAAAACCTAGTACCCTAACCTACTGTAGCACCCTAACCTAGTACCATAACCTAGACCCATAACCTACTGTAGTACCCAAACCTAGTACCCTAACCTAATACCCTAACCTAGTACGCTAACCTAGTACCCTAACCTAGTACCATAACCTAGTACCCTAACCTAGTACCGTAACTTAACTTAGTGCCATGTCAATACCAACAAAAAAAGTGCATATACTTTTATATATAAGAGGTATTCAGATAAGCTAGTTCAACCACAGTATGGTTCAGAACTGCCTCACAATTTCTCTCTCTCTCTCTCTCTCTCTCTCTCTCTCTCTCTCTCTCTCTCCTCTCTCTCTCTCTCTCTCTCTCTCTCTCTCTCTCTCTCTCTCTCTCTCTCTCTCTCAGACACAAATCTGGGATGACACAGCAGTTTTTCTCTCTCATACGGCAGGAAGGCTAAAACAGCACACACACATACACACACACTCACCTGCCATTCTCCGGTCCCGTGCTGTCTTGCTGAGTAAGTCCAGAGCTCTAAAGGTAGAATACCTGATGTGGTCAGTGAATGACTTCTGCAGCAGCAGTAGCCTCAGAGAGCGATGCAGAGCCATACTGGTACTAGATCCACCCAGACCTGGGTCAGATTAGAGTAGGCTGGACCAGGATAGGTACTATATCCCTGTATAGTCCTGTCATAAAGATGGAGCAGGTCCCAGTGGTCCCTTTTGACTCAGATTGGTTCTGTCTTGCTGTTCTGTCCTGGGCTACACTCTAATAGTCTGATCTGGGTTGGATTAGTTTAGCCTCTTGTCCAGTCCTGGGTTTGGTCTCCCATGACCCGATTCTGTCTGGTTCCGTTCTGCCTTTGTGTCCCCTGTGTCCTGACTGGTTCTAGCTTCCTGGAGTTCTAGAGGCTCTTAGAACATCGTCTGGTTCTAGTGGTTCTAGTGTTCTGGTTTCTATGTTCTGTTGTGTTCTGTTGTGTCCTGCAGCCTCCTCGGTGCTGTACCAAGCATCAGTGCACTGGTCCAGGGACACGGTGAGCAACTGCTGCATCATTCTCATATTCAATGCAGCCTGCAAGTGCACCAGTGTGTGTGTGTGTGTGTGTGTGTGTGTGTGTGTGTGTGTGTGTGTGTGTGTGTGTGTGTGTGTGTGTGTGTGTGTGTGTGTGTGTGTGTGCGTGCGTGCGTGCGTGCGTGCGTGCGTGCGTGCGTGCGTGCGTGCGTGCGTGCGTGTGTGTGTGTGTGCCAGAAAGAGAGAGTAAGTGCTCTCCGATAAAAGCCCAGGCTGAATATTTGAGTGGGTCAAACAGAGTAAGTCATGACAAGCATAGGCATATCCTTGCTCTCTATCTATCTCTCTCTCTCTCTCTCTCTCTCAATTCAATTCAATTCAATTGAGAGAGAGAGATAGAGAGCGAGAGAGAGAGAGGGAGGGAGAGATAGAGAGGGAGAGAGCAAGGATATGCCTATGCTTGTCATGACTTACTCTGTTTGACCCACTCAAATATTCAGCCTGGGCTTTTATCGGAGAGCACTTACTCTCTCTATCTGACACACGCTTTCTCTGTCTGTCTGTCTGTCTGTCTGTCTGTCTGTCTGTCTGTCTGTCTGTCTGTCTGTCTGTCTGTCTGTCTGTCTGTCTCTCTCTCTCTCTCTCTCTCTCTCTCTCTCTCTCTCTCTCTGACTTCTTACTCTACTGTGAGTAGAAACAGAGAGAGATCACCAGTGATAGATATACTGTAGAACACAACATGATCTGTTGCCAGGCAGTTAGCAGGGTGACTTCATCTGGCCTTGGTCTCAAGCAGAGAGCCGTGGCAGCTCATCTCACGGGAGGTGCAGCAGGAGATGCATGAAAGAAGTGCAGGATCCAGAGAAAAAGGATGAATAATCAGGACCCGGAGAAGGAGTGGAGGAGCAGCAGGAGAGCTTGAGCTGACATTAGGAGGTGAAGCACGAAGTAATAGTGGACATGTCCAAGAAGAAACTATGATTGTGGGTTGACAATCTACTCTCTCCGCATGTCTCCAGTCCTCTCTCCTTACTCTGTCCCCATGTCTCCAGTTCTCTCCCCTTACTCTGTCCTCTTGTCTCCAGTCCTCTCCCCTTACTCTGTCCCCATGTCTCCAGTCCTCTCCCCTTACTCTGTCCCCATGTCTCCAGTCCTCTCCCCTTACTCTGTCCCCATGTCTCCAGTCCTCTCCCCTTACTCTGTCCCCTTGTCTCCAGTCCTCTCCCCTTACTCTGTCCCCATGTCTCCAGTCCTCTCCCCTTACTCTGTCCCCATGTCTCCAGTCCTCTCCCCTTACTCTGTCCCCATGTCTCCAGTCCTCTCTCCTTACTCTGTCCCCATGTCTCCAGTTGTCTCCCCTTACTCTGTCCCCATGTCTCCAGTCCTCTCCCCTTACTCTGTCCCCATGTCTCCAGTCCTCTCCCCTTACTCTGTCCTCTTGTCTCCAGTCCTCTCCCCTTACTCTGTCCCCATGTCTCCAGTCCTCTCCCCTTACTCTGTCCCCATGTCTCCAGTCCTCTCCCCTTACTCTGTCCCCATGTCTCCAGTCCTCTCCCCTTACTCTGTCCCCTTGTCTCCAGTCCTCTCCCCTTACTCTGTCCCCATGTCTCCAGTCCTCTCCCCTTACTCTGTCCCCATGTCTCCAGTCCTCTCCCCTTACTCTGTCCCCATGTCTCCAGTCCTCTCTCCTTACTCTGTCCCCATGTCTCCAGTTGTCTCCCCTTACTCTGTCCCCATGTCTCCAGTCCTCTCCCCTTACTCTGTCCCCTTGTCTCCAGTCCTCTCTCCTTACTCTGTCCCCATGTCTCCAGTTGTCTCCCCTTACTCTGTCCCCTTGTCTCCAGTCCTCTCCCCTTACTCTGTCCCCTTGTCTCCAGTCCTCTCCCTTTACTCTGTCCCCTTGTCTCCAGTCCTCTCTCCTTACTCTGTCCCCATGTCTCCAGTCCTCTCCCCTTACTCTGTCCCCATGTCTCCAGTCCTCTCCCCTTACTCTGTCCCCTTGTCTCCAGTCCTCTCTCCTTACTCTGTCCCCATGTCTCCAGTCCTCTCCCCTTACTCTGTCCCCATGTCTCCAGTCCTCTCCCCTTACTCTGTCCCCTTGTCTCCAGTCCTCTCTCCTTACTCTGTCTGTGTTTTTCTGGTGAAGCCCCTTGTAAAAGCTGTGTGTTTGGTGGATGTCTGCTGTGTGAAGAAGATAGAAGACAGTGTCAATGTGGGATTACCTCGGGACATTCCAGACCCCTGCACCCTTGAGACTCAAGGCAATCATGCTAAGTTATGGATGCTACAGTAGGTTATCACAGCCCTGCTGATAGCATTTAGCCCCGTCTCTACTAATTTACTTTTATGGCCTCCGAGGTAAGTTTGGGCTGATAAGTAACTGGCTGGCATCCTATTGTTTTCCAATGTCCCTTAGTCAGTCAACATAGCCTATTCAAGCCCTAAATCAACTTGCCTTGAAGGTACCATAAATGTGGATCTGGGCCTGGTGGGCATTCATAAAGCGTCTCAGAGTAAGAGTGCTGGTCTAGGGTCAGTATTAGATAATAATGAATAAGATTATCTGGACAGAGGAGAACTGATCCTAGATCAGCGCTCCTAGTCTGACATGCTTTATGAATATGGGCACTGATGTAGAAACATCAACATCCTGTAAAAGGATCATATTTTACGAACCTAGTTGCTCCGTCCATTGCAAAGGGAAAACAAATACTTGTCAGAATGTTAGAATGTCATGTACACATCATTTTTTTCTAGAATATTTTTGAAATTGTCTCCCATTTTATAGCTATGTTGAAAAACAACTTGTTATTGTGAAGTCTCTTATTTTCTGTGACTATTAAATGATACATGAGCCTTGCGTGTGTGTATTAAATGATACATGAGCCTTGCGTGTGTGTGTGACATTGGATTCTGAATATAATTAGGCTACAGTTTTACGACGGGGAACTTGTGTCCCAGATCATATGATCATATGAATGAAAACAGTCTGTAGACATTCTGGTGTTGACATGCCCTTGTATTACTAACATAAAAGGTCATCTGTGTTGGCGAGAGAACATCCTATCTTTGTGTGTGCGTGTTTGTGTGTGTGTGTGCGTGCGTGCGTCTCTCTCTCTCTCTCTCTCTCTCTCTCTCTCTCTCTCTCTCTCTCTCTCTCTCTCTCTCTCTCTCTCTCTCTCTCTCTCTCTCTCTCTCTCTCTCTCTCTCTCTCTCTCTCTCTCTCTCTCTCTCGTGGTTCTGATAAGGGGAGGAGACACAGACGGTGACCTGGATGTCAGACTGGAGGGAAGGTGTGTGTGTTTTCAGGCATGTGTGAGAGATGTGCTATCTGCTCTAATATCAAAGACATACAGTACTCTCCTGCTCCCGCCGTCTGACCCATTTTCATGGTCCCCCCTAACTTTTCAGTTACATGAGACTTACACACACACACACACGCACACGCACACCCACACATAGAGTTCACTTATTTTACAACTGCTCCTATAACTAATCTGATACTGACAAGACATCCGAGGAATCCTCAGTCAAGTAGGTAAACGTCTCGTGGTTCACCTGATTCCTCAGAACCCAGTCTTCAGTGAAGAAGGTAAATGCCTCAGTGGTTGACCTTGGCTTTGATCTTATTTCTCAGAGCTCAGTTTTGAGAAATGGCCATTCATCAATGTCCTCCTGAAAGGAGCCAATGGCTTAAGTCAAGTAAGTCTTCAGGTCTGCTTCCCAATGGCACCATAATCCCTACGTTGTACACTACAACAGCCCTATGGGTCCTGGAGAGGAGATCCATCTCAGAGGGCCTTCACTATCATGAGTAGAGGGGCCTGGGGAATGGGGCCTTTACTATCACGAGTAGAGGGGCCTGGGGAATGGGGCCTTTACTATCATGAGTAGAGGGGCCTGGGGAATGGGGCCTTTACTATCACGAGTAGAGGGGCCTGGGGAATGGGGCCTTTACTATCATGAGTAGAGGGGCCTGGGGAATGGGGCCTTTACTATCACGAGTAGAGGGGCCTGGGGAATGGGGCCTTTACTATCATGAGTAGAGGGGCCTGGGGAATGGGGCCTTTACTATCATGAGTAGAGGGGCCTGGGGAATGGGGCATTTACTATCACGAGTAGAGGGGCCTGGGGAATGGGGCCTTTACTATCATGAGTAGAGGGGAATGGGGCCTTTACTATCATGAGTAGAGGGGAATGAGGCCTTCACTATCATGAGTAGAGGGGAATGAGGCCTTTACTATCATGAGTAGAGGGGAATGAGGCCTTTACTATCATGAGTAGAGGGGAATGAGGCCTTTACTGTCATGAGTAGAGGGGAATGAGGCCTTTACTATCATGAGTAGAGCTGACTGGGGCCTTTACTATCATGAGTAGAGGGGACTGGGGCCTTCACTATCATGAGTAGAGGGGACTCGGGAGGCTTGTATTTTTGTAACTGTGTGAGTGAGTGGAGCTCAGTGGAGCTCACTTCCTGTTGTAAATGTCCCTTTTGTGTGTGGTGGTTTCCTGTCCGGAGTGACACCAGTGCTCCCACTATGGAGAAAGACACCCACGGGACATGCCCTTAACCCCAAAGGAACCAAAATGTGTCTGTGTGTCTGTCGGTGGGTTGGACTGTAGAATAGACAGAAGAAATTCCGGTGATGTCTATCGTTTCACAAGTCAACAAAGCCTATCCAAAGCTGGAGACCCAACTGAGTTTAACTGTCTAATGAGCAGCCATTTCTCCAGCCTACCTGGCAGATGATTCTGATGTAAATATCAAGGCAGATGAATGCTACAGTACATGACAGCCAGGCACAATCACTACCAGAAGCATCTTGTGTCTCACACTAGAAAATGACACAGGCATACTCAAGAAGCAGACATTACAGCTCCGCGTACGAGGAAGAAAACCCTTACTAACCTAGAACTGACTGAGAATGTGCTGGTTCACATAGTAACACCAAACTATTTTCCTCCTACACCAGAGAAAGGGAGTTGGGAGTTGCCCTGGTCTCTGTCATCTTAACACTGAGGTGGATGTGCAAAAGCGTTAAACAGAGTAATATACAGTACAGAGACTCTTAACAGGATGCCTGGGTGAAAGAGTGTCGGAGGGGAGGGACGAGGAGGAGGAGGGTGGGGAGAGGGAAGTGCTTGGACAGGAATGCGGACCTTGCTGAAACACTGCAACTCCTCTTTACTGTACGTGCGGATGTGTGTGGAGGTCTCGCCAACAGCCTCGTAGACGAGACCTCGGGCTCCTTCATTAAGTCTCTGAAAGGACCTCCTCATAGGTGGGAGATGTCCTCTAAGACAATGTTGCGCCTCAGGGCGAGGACAGAGGAAGAGTAGCATGGGTTGCAAGTCAGGAAAGAGAGTCCTTCTTTGTGAAAGTTAACCTATTAGCCCCGTGACATAGTTGCATTTTCTGTGAAAATTGGCAGGGAAATTCGTCCCTACGGCAGAAAGGGGTGGGGGATTGTTTCGAGCTGAGAAGAGTCTTTGATTTGGTTTGGTGTCACAAGTTTTCTGAGATGAAAAGCGTTTCTCTGAAGAATGAATCCGGGCTGAAATGGCATGTGTTTTGGATAGTTGTTTACCTGGATAATGGATTTGAATTTGATATCCCTCCAGATAAGATTTCTTTCTAATTTGAATTTGAGTTATTTTGACCATCTGACTGATGAGATCAGACCTACTAAGTTTACATTTAGTTGACTAGTGTTTTTGTATCAAACATATGCATCACTACAGACCCCACATACAACAAATGCTAGATAGTTCAACAGAACCAATATCCTTGTTCCATTACTGCCTCCTTTTCCTCCTAAAGGCACTAACTCTAGTTAACGTCTAGGATGTAAAGGTGATATGACAGTGTCTTGAGTCATTTTCAAACACAGTAAGCCCTATTGTTTTAGATGAACAGTGAGCAACAGTTGCCAGACGGCCTGATTCAAACACACAGCCAGACAGGCCTTCTCAACACATTAGGTTGCATTTTGACTAAATATGGGATTCCCCGGGGTCAGTTCTGTGGACGTTGCAATTCGGTGAATCAGAGGGTAAAATGCCACAGTTGCAAGTCAAATAAACCTCCATATTCCAAAAAGGGAAGGAGGGAGAGTAAAAATAAACAGAGGGAGAGACAGACAGACAGACAGACAGACACAGACAGGGAGTACAGACTAGGCAGGGTGGGTCAAACACAGGAAGGAAACCACAAGACTCCAGCAAAGTCAAGCCCTGAAGAATGTCTGTCTCTTCAAAATGCATCGTAGTTAGTTTCACACGCACACACACACACGCAGACAGACAGACAGACAGACAGACAGACAGAGACACACACACACACACACACGCAGAGAGACAGACAGAGACAGACAGACAGACAGACAGACAGACAGACAGACAGACAGACAGACAGACACACACACACACACACATGTAAACCACTTCCTTGCTCCTCCTCCGCCATCTTGTTTTAAGACCGGCTACATTTCTGGCTCTGCAGGGCAACTAAATCCTGAGTCTGGGTGAAAGGTCATGCTCTCTCCATCCTGCTGGTGGGATGCCCATCATTGTGTTTATATATTACCACTGGCGCTATTTCTAGATCGGAGCAACAGCGTTCCCGACACGGAGCCTCCCTCCTCCATCCTCCTCTTGCCGCAATCAAGGACAAACGACATGCCTCCATTTTTGGAACGATGGATCCGAGACAGGAATAGGGCAAGACTATGAATGAAACAATATCCACGTGACTCAATTTTAAAACAAACTGCCTTAGTGTTTCTCCAGGGTAAGTGGTAAAGTTGGAGCTACAGAAGGATCTTCATTTCATCACTTTCTTTGTTGCTGAGAATTTTCTTGCGCAGCAGGAAATGCAAACTTGGAGTGTTTTAGAGGTTTAAAAAGGCTTAAAATGTCAGACTTTTTTTTACCAACCTCTAACATAAAATGTCCATTAATTATAATCCACATAATAATCCACATGTCCTGTTTCTGCAGGATTATTTTCCTGCTGTAGTAAACAAGTCTAAATTAGGATCCTACATCTGTAGTTGCGTCCTCTGACAGAGGGAAAGGATGTGTTTTAATGGGCCCAATCACTGTGACTTCATGGAAACCACAACAGAGGCATCTCTTTGGTGAGTAAAGGAGGAGGAGGAGAAAAGAAAGAGAGAGAGAGAGACAAGCATTGACTATGCACAGACTCAGTGAGCATAGCCTTGCTATTGAGAAAGGCCGCCATAGGCAGACCTGGCTCTCAAAAGAAGGCAGGCTATGTGCTCACTGCCCAAAAAATGAGGTGGAAACTGAGCTGCACTTCCTAACCTCCTGCCACATGTATGACCATATTAGAGACCCACAAATAATTTTAAAACAAACCCAATGTTAATAAACTCCCATATCTATTGGGTGAAATACCACAGTGTGACATCACAGCAGCAAGATGTGTGACCTGTTGTCACAAGAAAAGGGCAACCAGTGAAGAACAAACACCATTGTAAATCCAACCCATATTTATGTGTATTTATTTTGCCTTTTGTACTTCAACTATTTGCACATAACATGACATTTGCAATGTCTATTCTTTTGGAACTGTGTAAGTTTACTGTAATGTTTACTGTCCATTTTTTATTGTTCATTTCACTTTTGTTTATTATCTATTTCACTTGCTTTCGCAATGTAAACATATGCTTCCCATGCCAATAAAGCCCCTTAAGTTGAAAATTGAAATTGAGAGAGAGAAAGAGAGAAAGAGAGAGAGAGCGAGAGTGAGAGAGAAAGAGAGAGAGAGCGAGAGAGAGAGCGAGAGAGAAAGAGAGAGAAAGAGAGAGAGAGCGAGAGTGAGAGAGAAAGAGAGAGAGAGCGAGAGAGAGAGCGAGAGAGAAAGAGAGAGAGAGCGAGAGAGAGAGAGTGAGAGAGAAAGAGAGAGAGAGCGAGAGAGGGAGAGAGAGAGAGAGAATCTCCCAAGGCACTGATTACATGGAGGCTCTCTGCATGTTTGTCAGTTCAGGGTGCTGACACAGTGAAGCGCCCCACTGACAGTCTTCACTTTCATCTCCCCCCAGGCCTCCTCTCCACTCTCTCCACCCCCAGACACCCACTCTAGATTCCCCAGCCCTGCCAGGGGCTGCCTTATCAGGTGCAGGTGAGGGGAGAGGGAGGGTAAGAACCAAAGGCTCTATTGTTTGGCCTACAGGCCAAGAGAGGAGGGGAAGATAGGGGAGGAATGCTCAGTGGAGAGGCTGATCACAGATCAAAGACTTATGGGGATTGGGGGAAGAAGGGAGGGATAGAGGGAATGGGGAAGGAAAACCATCATCGTTGGTACTGTGTTCATACAATGACTCTTGTATGAGAGAACAGAGGGAGGAACGAGGTGACGGTAATTGAACGTATCGTAACAATCCCCTCCACATATTCTCAGTGGGCGGCCGCTGTCCTAATCCTTCCTCTTTCGTTCCTCGATTCTCAAAATCTTTCTCTCATTCTTAAAAAAAATATAGATTTCTATGGCAGCACAGCGAGCTTCCTGCCTGAGACAATCAACTTCCTGAAGAAAAGGATGCTGGGTAAATGAGTAAATGAGTCTTCGGGGCTGTTTTCGAGGTCCGTGATGAATGCATCTGAAATAGCACCGTATTCCCTCATTTAAAAGTAGTCCAGTAAAGGAATAAGCATCACGTGCTGTTGTTTATGTAATTCCATGGTGCCACCTGCCACTTCGGATGCAGTCCACCACGTCTGATTCGTGGTCTCGCCATCTGCAAACACCTCCTCCGAGCATGTTGGTCTGCTGCATTCTTCCTCCCTCTTCAGTAGGATTTCAGGAGGGAGACAACTAGGTAGGCTACAGGAAGCCTGGAGGTATTTACACTGAAGAGCAGGAGATAGACAGGAACTACAGGAAGCCTGGGTGCATTTACACTGAGCCGCAGGAGACAGACAGGGACTACAGGAAGGCTGGAGGTATTTACACTGAGGAGCAGGAAACAGACAGACATGGACTACATGAAGCCTGTATGTATTTACACTGAAGAGCAGGAGACAGACATGGACTACAGAAAGCCTGGGAGTATTTACACTGAAGAACAGGAGACAGACAGGGACTGCAGGATGCCTGGAGGTATTTACAATGAAGAGCAGAAGACAGACATGGACTACATGAAGCCTGGAGGTATTTACACTGAAGAACAGGAGACAGGCAGGGACTACAGGAAGCCTGGAGGTATTTACACTGAAGAACAGGAGACAGACAGGGACTACAGGAAGCCTGGAGGTATTTACACTGAAGAACAGGAGACAGGCAGGGACTACAGGAAGCCTGGGAGTATTTACACTGAAGAACAGGAGACAGGCAGGGACTACAGGAAGCCTGGGAGTATTTACACTGAAGAACAGGAGACAAGCAGGGACTACAGGAAGCCTGGAGGTATTTACACCGAGGAGCAGGAGACAGGGACTATAAATCGTGGATTTGGAGCAGCTATCCCAGGAATCAATGCATTAAGTCCCTGTGTCTACTTACAGACTCAGGTCAGCATAACATATTGCCTAAAGTGGGGATATGTAACCATATCATCAATCCCAGATAAACCCATGTCAAATTACACAGCGCCCATTCTGTTTTCTATAACATATTGTAGGCTATTCATCCTAAACATCTGTTTTCTATAGCATATTGTAGACTATTCATCTAAACCATCTGTTTTCTATAGTATATTGTAGGCTATTCATCTAAACCATCTGTTTTCTATAGCATATTGTAGGCTATTCATCCTAAACATCTGTTTTCTATAGCATATTGTAGGCTATTCATCCTAAACGTTTTGTTACATCATTTCTAGGGCTCAGAAGCATGCAGTTCGGAGCTTCCCTGGGGTGGCAGGTAGCCTAGTGGTTAGAGTGTTGGACTAGTAACCGAAAGGTTGCAAGATTGAATCCACGAGCTGACAAGGTACAAATCTGTCGTTCTGCCCCTGAACAAGGCAATTAACCCACTGTTCCTAGGCCGTCATTGAAAATAAGAATTTGTTCTTAACTGACTTGCCTCGTTAAATGAAGGTAACATTAAAAATTAAAATCCCTCCGGTTGTCGGAGGGAATGCTTCTGTTTCCGTGGTGATGGTAAAATGAACCAATGAATGGCCCAGTCTTTCATGTTGTCACCCCCAAGGCACTAACACACCGTGAGTGTGATGTCACATGGTTCCAAGAGATATTATATAAACGGGGCCTTGATGTGACAATGAACACTGGTCTCTGTGCGCCAGTAAAATCCCTCCCCTCCCCAACTCATGATACCCATGTCTATGTTGTTAGGTAACACAGCTGCAGGAAGTGGAACTGATTTTAACAGAGCCCCCAAAATGACAAAAACAGACATTAAAGTAGCTTTATAGTTCGTTACTGTAGTCCTTAAGCTACTACATGTGATTCTGAGGCCAATCGTCAGCTTAGATTGATAGTCTGTGAGAAGGTCATTGTGAAAAGTTGCGTAATTGAAAAGAGAGATGTCTGACCAAAATATGGAAGGACACGCACGCATGTACGTCACACACACACACACACACACACACACACACACACACACACACACACACACACACACACACACACACACACACACACACACACACACACACACACACACACACACACACACACACTCACTCTCACTCACTCCTCTCCCATCTCTCCTCCCTCCATCCCCTCTCCCTGGTATTGTTTTCTGGTGCACAGAAGATTTGGTGGGGGGGGGGGGGGGGGGGGGGTATTTAATGAACGCAGCGCAACCGCTGCTTATTTGACAGTGCCTCTATCCAGTCCGGCTGTTTCCTGGTGGCACTGTGTAATACCGGCAGACTACAAGGAGACTGGAGACGGTTAGAGCCAAAATGGCTCTCAATCCCCCCCCAGAGACAGGGTTTTGTCTAGAAGGGTTTAGGTTTAGGAGAATTAACGTAGCAGTTTAGGCGAATGAGGCTAAGGTTATGAAAGAGATTAGGGTTAGGGTTAGCTAAAAATGACCCAAAAAATGTGGCTAAATTTGACAAAAGCTGTATCAAATCAAATTCAACTCAAATCAAAAGAATGGAACTCCCATCTCATATAGCGCATGTGAATGAGCAAACCTGGTTTAAAAACAACAAATAAAGCAAAACCTCACAGCACAATGCTACTCCCCCATGTGACACACTTGTTGTGTGTATGTACTGACATGTATGTGTAATTGACAGACGCACACACACAAGTTTTCTGTCTGTAATGTCTTTTTCGTTATGTGTCGGACCCCAGTAAGACTAGCTGTCGTCAATGGCGTCGGCGAACGGGGATTCTAACAAGTTAAATCAAACCAAGTGTTATTTGTCACATGCTTCGTAAACAACAGGTGTTAACTAACAGGGATGTGCTTACTGACGGGACCTTTTTTTGATAGCCAGCCATGTTGCTGCTAATGACTAACTAACTGAACTAAAGGAAAATACCCGAGCCACAATGTCTACATCTTGTCCCTCCAGGTCTGGAGGCAGGATTTACAACAGGAAATGCCTTTGCTGGCGGGTGGGAGGTGTGCATCTGTGTGTACGCATGCATGCATGTGTGTGTGTGTGTGTGTGTGTGTGTGTGTGTGTGAGTGTAAGGGGTTGGAGTGAGGTCTGGGGAGGTTTGGCGATCTATCTGACAAGCCGGTGGGTCTGGTTTCTATCTCCATCCTCCCGGTGATGGGTTGGGGTTAGGGTGATGGATTGGGGTTAGGGTGATGGGTTGGGGTTAGGGTGATGGGTTGGGGTTAGGGTGATGGGTTGGGGTTAGGGTGATGGGTTGGGGTGATGGGTTGGGGTTAAGGTGATGGATTGGGATTAGGGTGATGGGTTGGGGTGATGGGTTGGGGTTAGGGTGATGGATTGGGGTTAGGGTGATGGGTTGGGGTTAGGGTGATGGGTTGGGGTTAGGGTGATGGGTTGGGGTTAGGGTGATGGGTTGGGGTTAGGGTGATGGGTTGGGGTTAGGGTGATGGGTTGGGGTGATGGGTTGGGGTTAAGGTGATGGATTGGGATTAGGGTGATGGGTTGGGGTGATGGGTTGGGGTTAGGGTGATGGATTGGGATTAGGGTGATGGGTTGGGGTGATGGGTTGGGGTTAGGGTGATGGGTTGGGATTAGGGTGATGGATTGGAGTTAGGGTGATGGGTTGGGGTTAGGGTGATGGGTTGGGGTTAGGGTGATGGGTTGGGGTTAGGGTGATGGGTTGGGGTAAGGGTGATGGGTTGGGGTTAGGGTGATAGGTTGGGGTTAGGGTGATGGGTTGGGGTTAGGGTGATGGGTTGGGGTTAGGGTGATGGGTTGGGGTTGGGGTTAGGGAGATGGGTTGGGGTTAGGGTGATGGGTTGGAGTTAGGGTGATGGTTTGGGGTTAGGGTGATGGGTTGGGGTTAGGGTGATGGGTTGGGGTTGGGGTTAGGGTGATGGGTTGGGGTTAGGGTGATGTGTTGGAGTTAGGGTGATGGATTGGGGTTAGGGTGATGGTTTGGGGTTAGGGTGATGGATTGGGGTTAGGGTGATGGTTTGGGGTTAGGGTGATGAGTTGGCCAACATATGGATCTGATAAATGTTGTTATCTGAATACACATCATGTGTCTCTCTGTGACACCCTGGGATATGCCAGAGCCTCCCCCTGCACTCCTGCTGTCTCTCCTTCTGTCTCTCCTGCCCTGAGCCTCCCTCCCTCCCCTAGCTCTGAGCTGTACCCAGGAGGAATATTTTAGATGAATAAATGTCATCCTCTGACCTTGTGTATGGCTCCCAGCCCCCCATGCATCATTGCTTGTCTGGTGTCATTGGCGGACACACACACACACACACACACACACACACACACACACACACACACACACACACACACACACACACACACACACACACACACACACACACACACACACACACACACACACACACACACACACACACACACACACACACACACACACACACACACACACACACCTTACCTCAACAGCAACAGCCAATCCACAGGAAATCAAAGGCGAAAGCAGAAAACCAACATTATATGAGAAAACAGAATGCATGATGACTTACCGTTTTGATGGGTTGTCTTAGGCATGGCAGACAGGCTCTGTAGAAGAGACCAACACAGAGGAAGAGTCAGGATTGGTTTTAAGACTTGACTTAAAACTGCAACATTGGTACTAAAACATTGGTAAAACTTTACATTCAAGTGTGGGATCTTAATTTGATCCTGCAATGCAGGAAATGCACAATTTGAATGTATTTGAGGTTTAAAAAGGCGTCTGAACATGAGGCCAACAGGCCTGATTCCTACTACAGGTATGTCAAGTAGGAAACATGAGGCCAATAGGCCTGATTCCTACTGCAGGTATGTCAAGTAGGAAACATGAGGCCAACAGGCCTGATTCGTACTGCAGGTATGTCAAGTAGGAAACATGAGGCCAACAGGCCTGATTCCTACTGCAGGTAAGTCAAGTAGGAAACATGAGGCCAACAGGCCTGATTCGTACTGCAGGTAAATCCCCCTTCCATAAAGGGTGTAAATCTCTGACACTTTAAGTGCTCTCTCATAGGAATGGAATTTAATTCAAGCAAATTCTCAAATATGTTTTACCATGTTTTACAGCTGTCTAATATGATTTAGTACCACCGTTCATTCTTCAGTGTGTGTGTATCTGTGTGTGTGTGTGTGTGTGTGTGTGTGTGTGTGTGTGTGTGTGTGTGTGTGTGTGTGTGTGTGTGTGTGTGTGTGTGTGTGTGTGTGTGTGTGTGTGTGTGTGTGTGTGTGTGTGTGTGTTCTTGCCTGTTCCAGAGTGCAGCTGGCTAGAGAATGTGAATCAAACAAATGATCATCCATTCCAGAGCGTTGAAAACATACATCAGAAATACAACATACATAACTTTACTTTTCACTTCCAAGTCTGACCTTTGACCCAGTAAATGTGTGTTCCTCTAGGCCTAGAGGGAGTTACTTTACGCCATGCGGAGGGCATGGGGCAAACATGTCGTTTTCTGATGTGCAAACGCCTCAATTCAAGGCCACAGCAACAGATAAAGAATTTTCGGACTATGTTTTCCTTAGAGAAGGGGAGAGGGAGAGAGGGTTGTGTGTGTGTGTGTGTGTGTGTGTGTGTGTGTGTGTGTGTGTGTGTGTGTGTGTGTGTGTGTGTGTGTGTGTGTGTGTGTGTGTGTGTGTGTGTGTGTGTGTGTGTGTGTGTGTGTGTGTGTGTGTGTGTGTGTGTGTGGAATGCAGGGGTCCCTTGTTCTCTGACATCTGACCTCGGGTCCTGACTGACCTTTGATCTCTGAGCCTGTTTTAATCCAAGACGGGTCCCTGGAATAGATCTGGGGCCAAAGCTTCACACCATGCATATGTTTGTGTAACAGTGTGTGCGTGTGTGTTCTTAGGTGAACATGTAACTTATTTAGCAGTGATGTAGACCTGATGTAATCTAGTAACTAAACTTGATTCCAAGTCGAGTCCTAAGTCCCTAGTATTTGAGTCCGAGTCGTTTATACACAGAAATGGTCCACCCACACAGACAGCGTCGTGAAGAAGGCGCAACAGCGCCTCTTCAAACTCAGGAGGCTGAAGAAATGTGGCTTATCATCTAAAGCACTCACAAACTTTTACAGACGCACAATCGAGAGCATCCTGTCAGGCTGTATCAGCGCCTGGTACGGCAACTGCACTGCCCACAACCGTAAGGCTCTCCAGAGAGTGGTGAGGTCTGCACAACGCATCACCGGGGGCAAACTACCTGCCCTCCAGGACACCTACACCACCCGATGTCACAGGAAGGCCAAAAAGATCATCAAGGATAACAACCACCCGAGCCACTGCCTGTTCACCCCGCTATCACCCAGAAGGCGAGGTCAGTACAGGTGCATCAAAGCTGGGACCGACTGAAAAACAGCTTCTATCTCAAGGCCATCAGACTGTTAAACAGTCCTCACTAACATAGAGAGGCTGCTGCCAACATACAGACTCAAATCTCTGGCCACTTAAATAAATGGACTTAATAAAGGTATCGCTAGTCACTTTAAATAACGCTACTTCAATAATGTTTACATACCCTACATTACTCATCTCATATGTAGATACTGTATTCTATACCATCTACTGCATCTTGTCTATGCCGCACGCCTGCGCTCATCCATATATTCATATGTACATATTTTATTCATCCCTTTACATTTATGTATATTTGTGAGTATAAGGTAGTTGTTGTGAATTTGTCAGATTACTGTTAGATATTACTGCATAGTCGGAACTAGAAGCACAAACATTTTGCTACACTCACATTAACATCTGCTAACCATGTATATGTGACCAATAACATTTGATTTTATTATACTCGAGTCATGAGTCAAGTCCTAAGTCCCTAGTGTTTGAGTCCGAGTCGTTTGTACTTGAGTCAAGTCACAAGTCCTTCGGTACTGCTAAAAGCTGCAGTCCAACCGTTTTTGAAGCTGACTTTGATGACATTGTTGCATATTTGTAAGTCTAACTAGATAATACAGCTTTCTAACATTTGCGGGTTTTAACTGGTATGTTAAATTATGCAAATGTCACGACTGGTGGAACCCGAGTCTTCGACTACAGCACTGCTTTATCGTCATGTTCCAGTGTGTCAGTAAGGCCATATTCATTCATGTATTTATTATTGTCACATACACCAGATAGGTGCAGTGAAATGTGTTGTTTTACACGATCAGCCATGGTAGTACGGCACACCTGCAGCAATTAGTGTTAAGTGCCTTGCTCAAGGGCACATCGGCAGATTTTTCACCTTGTTGGCTCGGGTATTCAAATCAGCCACCTTTCGGTTACTGGCCCAACCCTCTAACTGCTAGGCTACCTGCCTCCCTGTTTATAAAGCAGGCTTTAAACTCCTTAACAACACTTTCAGTCCAATTCCTATTCCAACACTATCCAGTTGGTCAGGTCACAGTGAAAACGCCAGTATCTACACATCAAATTCTGTGGGAGACGGCTTAGTCCAAAATAGGATTTGGCTCCCTATACAGTGCCCTCCTATGGGCCCTGGTCAGAAGTAGTGCCCCATATAGGATGCCATTTCAGACACAGCCACGGATGTACAGCCAACACAAAGCCTCGTCTCATCCTCTCTGTTTGATGTTGTTGATCAGCTGGGTTGATGGCTGGATAAAACTGTTGTCTTGGTCCCAATCTGTCTGTCTCTGGTTGTGTCCCAAATAGCACCCTACTCTCTATATAGTGCACTAGATTTGAGTAGTTTGACCAGAGTTGGGCCCTGGTCAAAAGTAGAGCAGTAGAGCCATTTGGGACTCAAGCCTCAGTCTCTTCCACAACCCAGTGTCTGAGCTCCAGCCATGCATACCTCTTCTAGGTCTTATCTAAATCCCACACAACCTCAATCACATTCACCGCTGGCTGGGCTGGCTGGGCTGGCTGGGCTGGCTGGGCTGGCTGGGCCACAGTGTGTGTGTCTGTGTGTACGTGCGTGTGCGTGTGCGTGTGTATATGTGTGTGTGTGGGCAGTGGGGATTCAGAGAAAAAAACAGAGGGCTTTATTACACACACAGGTCACATTTCACATGTGGACATAGAGAGGAATTCCCTCAACAAATTATTGCCCTTTAATTAACCTTGCAACAACCCTGGGGAGATACCATTACTGAAGTCCCCCTTTAGGGAGAACCTACAGGCCTGTACCTCCCTCATCGGCAGTTCAATCATTAAATCATCACCACAAACACAACAACCAGCCAGGACCTTGGCTTGGTATCAGAGGTAGATTCACATGTCTACTTCAGCTGCTCAGATCAGAGGACTTCTTCTCTCCCTGCCACAACAATCTGTTCATCACATTCCTCTGTGTGTGGGAGCGTGTGTGTAATCTGTGTGTGTGTGTAATCTCTATGTGTGTGTGTAATCTCTGTGTGTGTGTGTGTGTGTGTGTGTGTGTGTGTAATCTGTGTGTGTGTAATCTATGTGTGTGTGTGTAATGTGTGTGTGTGTGTGTGTGTACTGTGTGTGTGTGTGTGTGTAATGTGTGTAATGTGTGTGTGTAATCTGTGTGTGTGCGTAATGTGTGTGTGTAATCTGTGTGTGTGTGTGTGTAACCTGCCAGATAACTCCTGTGAACCTCGTCATGGCCACTTTAACAATTGGCTTCATTATTGGTTATTTTTATCTACTCACATTTATCGACTTCCTGGTGTGTGCACAGTTTAGGTTAATCTCATTGCTATGCCAGCGGGACAATGGTAGAATCTCTTCTGGTGTGTTTTAAAACACAGGCCTCCACTGCCTCATTAACTACAGCTAATTTACTGGTGGAGGGAGGGAGGGAGGGAGGGAGGGAGGGAGGGAGGGAGGGAGGGAGGGAGGGAGAGAGAGAGGGGGGTAAGGAGAGAGAAAACGAGAAAGAGAGAGAGAGAGGGAGGAAGGGAAGGAGAGAGAGAGAGAGAGAGAGAGAGAGAGATAGGAGGGAGGGAGGGAAGGAAGGAAAGAGAGAGAGACAAAGAAAGAAAGAAAGAAAGGGGGGGAAGGAGAGAGAGAGGGAGAGCGAGACAGAGGTGTGTGGATGTGAGAGTGTGAGAGTGTGTGTATTTGTGTCTGTGCATGTGTCCATGTGCACGTGTGTGTACTTTCTGCAGGGTGTGTATGACACAGGGGGTAAACAACACTATGCAATGCAGCGCTTTGGCATGTGGCTCTAGTTTTGCATGACGTAAATCGAGTCCGCCATGCCAGACCTCCAGACCACCACCCTCCCCTCTCCAAAAAAACTATCTCCAGCTGCGGACTGACTCTGACCACCCATGGTCTCAGCAGACCCATGGATTAGACAGGCTCAAGCCAAGCTAATCCATTCTCTCTCCCCACACCAGCTGGTTTAATTGGTGCCAGTGCCAGTGGCATGGCTATGCTATGGTCAGGTAAACTGGACGGAGAGGGATGGAATGAGGACGACACTATGTGTGAGAAGGAGAATAGGAGAGAGGGAGAGAGGGGTGGGAAGGGGGGAAAGAGAGAGAAAGAAAGTCAAGCAGAGTGTTTGTATGAGTGTGTGTTTGTATGAGTGTGTGTTTGTATGAGTGTGTGTTTGTATGAGTGTGCGTTTGTATGAGTGTGTGTTTGTATGAGTGTGTGTTTGTATGAGTGTGCGTTTGTATTAGTGTGTGTTTGTATGCGTGTGTGTTTGTATGCGTGTGTGTTTGTATTAGTGTGTGTTTGTATGCGTGTGTGTTTGTATGCGTGTGTGTTTGTATGCGTGTGTGTTTGTATGCGTGTGTGTTTGTATGCGTGTGCGTGTATAGAGGGCCTTGGTTTTATCTTATCTCTGGTCTGTGAGTGTGACAGACCTATCAGCCCTGCACTTATAAAGGAATTCATTCTCCACACTCTAAGCCCTGCGCACACATGCCCTTAAAAACGTTCTCTCTCTTTTCACTGCACCCTTCTCAGAGACAAGCCCCCCCCGTCCCCCGCCCTCCCTCGCCCTTACACCTTCTCCCCTCTCCCTATACCCCATTCCACCTTTTAACAATTTCCAGATGTGTCACATTACATTTGAAGTGTGTCAACAGGACGTGATGTCATCTTTCCTGGTAGTGAGGGACTACTTCCTGGTAAAGAAATGAGGCCTATACCTGGAAAAGGCTGTCTGGACACTCCTGACCTGCTTTGGTTAGTAACAGGTGGGCAGTGTCCGTTTAGCCTCTCCCTCTACGCCTGTCATGGGTTTCAGATTACGTTTGGATGTTTCTGAAATGATATTTAACCGCACAGTTCAGTTTTGCGTAAGTTAAACCACATAACACAGGTGGTAATGAAGAGTGCGTTATAACATTAGATTCAAGACTTCATATTCACATTCCTGTTCTTATTCTGTGCACGTCAAAGCACCAACGCCTGAAGTACATCACGTGTTCATAATGTGATATATACAGATGGGTCCTAGGAAGTGTTTTACACGAATCGACGTTGGGAAATGGGCACGGTTTACTGAGTGGCTTAAGGAAGCAGACAGCTTCAGCAGCTGCCTGCTGATCATTCCCACACAGGCTGCCAGCCGCGTACTTGCCCTGTTGTTCAACCTGCTGGACATGAGATAGGGTCTGTACAGGAGTGATGTTGATGGAAAAAGGGAGAGAAGAGAAAGAGAGAGTGACACAGACACGCACTCCCCCCACACACACCCTCCCCCCTCACGCACACACACACACTCCCCCCTCACGCACACACACACACTCCCCCCTCACGCACACACACACACTCACACTCACACTCACACACAGACCC